>NC_092291.1:17460326-17755326 GCF_036320965.1 Panulirus ornatus
TGTGTGTGTGTGTGTGTGTGTGTGTATGTGTATTTTTTCCTTCTTTACTAATTTACCTGAAGATAATTTGTGCTCGCGGTACTGTCACTTTAATACTGAAAGATCCAGTAACTTAGCGTCACTGAACGGTACGACAACTTACTCAGTAGTAGTGAAAGGTACTGCAGCTTACTCAGTAGCGCTGAATGTTACTTTTAACTCAGCAGTTCTGAACAGTACCGTGACTCACTCAGGGGAAGCGTTGCATCTGTGTGTCTCGGGCGTTTGTATATATATATATATATATATATATATATATATATATATATATATATATATATATATATATATATTAACCATACGATGATCAGTCACTTCTCCACCCCCGTGCAGTGTGAGCTGTTCAAACGCGATGCCTCTGCTTTCGAAATGGCGGACAAACGGGGGGTAAAACCCGTTGCCCGATATGGGTCTCTTGGTATGGAACGCGGTCGTCGATAAGGGTCGGGCTTTCCGGATCCGATCGTATTCCCAGTTCGAAGGTTGCGTCAGAGATCAGATCGGATCGTGCAATGTTGCCAACCGGATGCCAGACACATGTGCCGGTGTAGTGGCGTGTGCAGGTGTGTTGGGCTCCCACCTCTTCCCCATGATCAATGGGATATATTACGTATATAAACAAACTGTCAGTCGATGGCTTATTTTCCATTTTGTGATATCATTTTTTTTTTTCTTCCCCGTGCCACTTTTGCCGTCGCTACTCACAGTGAAGCGAAAAATCTACCCGGATGAAAAAAAAAAAATAAATAAATCTATCTTTGAACATAAGGACAGTAGAATCTACGTTGTATCCCATTCTACCGCTGGCCACCTTATCACATCTGACGTCTTAAAGACGCAGGGGCGGACGAGCCATGCACGTGAGGCAAAGTGTGGTTTTACCGGGGGAAGGTGCCATTCACCTGGCATGCCCTGACCCCTCATGGTGGTGAGCCAGATGGGTCTTGATGGTGCCACCGTCGCTCGAGGCCATACGTTCGTGGCCCCATACGAGAGAACACATAACTGCTCAAGTGTTATCTGAACTATTCGTTGTGCATCGCTCTACGACGGAGAACGGAAATTATTCTTCAAGTGTACGATCACCAATGCCACGCACCACAATAACGGGCAAACATTTTGCATTCTTCCGAGGAAATAACCACAAGGCCCCGCTGCCCGCGGTGCGACTCTGGGTCACACCCTTCCCTCACCGCCCTCGACACCACCGCGTATCTACAGGCGATGAGCGTCAGTATGTCTGGCACAGGCGGGAAGAGCCGCGAGTGGAGGAAAGCTCGGAGGGAGGTGGCGAGGACGAGGCTCTTCCCGGGGACGCGTTGTGGTGGTGACGGCGCCTGCTACGGGTATAATGTCTACGGTCACGCTTCCTTGCCTCACGTCCGCGCCACTACAGGTGCATGCCCACCTCCTCTGACCGTGTGCACCATCACACGGGCAGGCGGCACTTCAAGACTTGCGAGCCACTGTCATGCTGCCGGACGCCCCCACACTGCAGGGCCTGGTGCTGCCTGGGATGCAAGTCACGCTGTGACAGATTCCCTCTCACACAGGACTCCGAGAACAGCAGAAAGGTGATGTGCTTTACACCAGACTTGCGCTGGATAAGGAGACCGCTGAACGCAAAAAAATCAGGTCATCTACCAGAAAATGCAAACAAAAACAAAAAAAAAATAAATCGCATGTTCTCATGAAAAAATTAATGTATTCGAAGGAAACACAAGGGGGTCGAAATACACAGCAGCAGATCCCTTCTCCATAATAATTGAAATGTGTCAAGTAAAACGTGTGTATTGTGGCGGTAATAACCTCATCAGACCACAAGAATAAGATTTTAGGCCAGGTTATTAGCACGGACGGTACTGTACTTTCTTCGGAAATATTCGTCGTATGAAATATAAAGGGAGTGTGTGTGTGTGTGTGTGTGTGTGTGTGTGTGTGTGTGTGTGTGTGTGTGTATGTGTGTGTGGGTGTTGCTAGCAATACGGCCACACACACTAGAGATCTTAATAAATGCAACAAGACGTAGCGACACCTTACCATATTGTTCAAGGTCTACAGAAAAAAAAAACATAACAAAAGACGTGAAATTCATTAAGACGGCATATCGACTTTTCCAAATATAGTGGACGAGTCAACGACTCTATGCAAATACCAGGCAAATGTAATGAACCAACTTCGTAACATCTAATGTTATAATCATCTGGCCACAGGGGGTCTGACTAAGACCCTTTGTGGCCTCTGCAATCCTTCTGCGCTACCGCTCGCAAGGATGAGCATTGCCGGGCGGTCGGCACAATAAATGAGCGAGCTGATGTCGGCACAAACTAAACTAAAACTGAAAATGGCCGAGAACTACGGAATATATTTGCAATGGCGAGGTCAAATCTGCACTCGGACGTTCCTCGTTAAACAGGATGATTTTCCGGCCCTGTGAGCCAGTCTTACAACGCTGATGTCATTTGCTGGTGTATAAAATCTGATACAAGTTCTCTTCACAGTGTTAATTATGTTACTGTTTCATATCTCATTTCCTTTATCTGGCTTTTCCTATTATGATTATATATATATATATATATATATATATATATATATATATATATATATATATATATATATATGATGTACTCAGACCCATTCCAACCCCACGAAAGCAATTGTGCGGTGAGCGCTACGCGCTATCCCTGTCATCAGGGCAAAAATCTCTTCGTAGGCACGTCGAGGGAGGGAGGTACGTGCGCTGGGATGACGTGAAACATGTCGACCCCGTCGACATGTCGACACTCAGACACCAGCTTGGGGGTGGGGTGGAATAAAGTCTTTTCACATTCACAGCAGCAGAAAAACAATCAACCCATCTGGAATTGGAAATTCCATCTTAGTCCACCTGGCGTTCATGTGTTCCGTTTTCTTGGGCGTTTGTGAGACCCCCGTAAAAGTAGGGGTCACTAAACTATTCCGAGAAGGGTGATCTCTACGGACGGTGTGGTCAGTGACGGACGCATATTGATCACTTTCTCTCGTCGCACCGGTGAGAGAAATGCCCTGGGTAACGACGGGCTGGTGAGGCCCTACGACACGGGGGAAATGTGCGGTAAACTAGGTGTACACTCACTGATGGTAGCAGTAATGGGGTAAACTGGACGGTGTAAACCCGTTGACGGCGGAAGCACTGGGTAAACTGGTCGGTATATAGAATAATCGACCATCACACTGGTTCTCCCTGTCGTATCTAACCATTACCTTGACTTCATTCAAGAATTTACTGCTGCACCATCCCCGCCACCGTTGCCACATGCCCATACGAGATCCCTCGTCCCCTAGTTGCAGTGTGGCACCGCAACTGCATCGAACCCACCCGTGTTCCTAACCAATGTAAGCATCATCAATGATAAGTAGTGAATATATTAATCTCTTGCCAAAATAATAGTTTAAACACACACACACACACACACACACACACACACACACACACACACACACACACACACCACACCACACACACACACTGTTCCCCCTCAACATTAACGGCTGACCAGCACCACATTTGGCCCGGCGCGACAAACAAAAGACTGGTGATTGCCTTGTGTGAGAATGCGTAATTGAACGTTGGTATGGGCTTTTCATGTGGGAGCTGGGTGAGAGGGATGGGGGGATGGCAGGCATTAACGGTGGGGAGAGGAATGGCCTAGGGAGAGGGGGAAGGGAGAGGGGAGAGAGAAAGGGGCCACGGGTGGAGGGTATTGGTCGTGAGGGAGAGACTCCGGATTTGCTATTAAGAATTTTTAATGAGAGAGAGAGAGAGAGAGAGAGAGAGAGAGAGAGAGAGAGAGAGAGAGAGAGAGAGAGAGAGAGAGAGAGAGATACTGTGCTGGGGCGAGAGGAGGTCATCATCATCCCCTCTCCCTCACACCCACGGTACGCTGGTGCTCGCCATATGGACGCCCTTGCTGGCTACGAGACGAGGAGGCTGCTGCTCCGGACTTTTAGGCCGTGAGATCAATCGGCCGGTAGCAATACACAAGAAAGACTGACAACCCACACGATAAGTCTAGCGAGGAAGACTGTATCAAGCCGGACGGACGACTGCAAGTCAGGCTGGAGAGACCGTAAGTGGCTAGAAAGACTCGCAAGTCTGACCGAGTCAGGTCAGGAGGCCTGGAGGACGACATAACGTCGTGCTTAAAGGTGTTCAGCACCCTGGAAAGGAAGCCCAACCCACCCCCCACCAGCCACCCGAGGCATTACGTCTTCCACAAACCTCCCTCCCGCAGGACACGACGAGCGCATCCACGTCTCTCTCTCTCTCCTTCCTCACCACAACCGACCCTCTACTATCCCGCCAGCCGGGAGATCCACATGGCCCTCTCCCTGCCTGGTGAGAGCTGGCCAGGAACGCCGCGTCCTGCAGCACCAAGGCCAGTCGTCACCATGTGAAGAAGTAGACTGCTGCATCTTCCCGTGCATGTAACATGCATGTGTCGGTCGTGCATGAGGATATCATGATGTATAAATGTTGTGGTGGGTGAACTGTCGTGCTACTGGAACCCATGTTAAGAACTGTTACTGCAGTGAGAAAATGGCCGTTAAGAAAAATGAGGAGTAAAATGTGGGAAATGAGGGGGAAGGAGGATGAGAGATGGGTCTTCCTCCACACCCTCCTCTCCTTACTGGCTGGCAGTGTGAGGGACTCTGCCTCATCCAACCTCAGACTACGGTGCTGGGGAGGATTACAGAGGAGGGCGCAACCATCCTTGCCCTCCAATCGTCGGTCTATAGCGTCCAGGGATGTACGGGAGGCCGACCATCTATCCCGGGTTTATAGGGATGAGGGGGTCAAAACCCCCCATTCTAAGCTGCTGGACCGGCGACAAGGGAGGGAGGGTGAGGGGGGGGGGGTTAAGACAGCAGTGTTAGTGCTAACAACACCTTTGCGTCGGCCAACACCCACGGCTCTGTGTACCGCTTACTAACTCCTGTGTGTACCATCACCTACTGCTCTGTGTACCATCACCTACTGTTCTGTGTACCATCACCTACTGCTCTGTGTACCATCACCTACTGTTCTGTGTACCATCACCTACTGCTCTGTGTACCATCACCTACTGTTCTGTGTACCATCATCTACTGTTCTGTGTACCATCACCTACTGTTCTGTGTCATACTCGTCTACCGCTCTGTTCACCATCGTCGCCGCGATAACACCACCTGTTGATGTGCGCGTGTGTGTGTGTGTGTACTAGCACCACACGCAGCGTGTACCACCAACCGCTGTTGTGCGTACTACCACCTGTTGTGCGTAATACCACCTGTTGCTCCGTGGACCACCATCTGCTGCTGTGTCTACCACCACCTGTTGTTGTGTGTGCCACCACCTGATACTGTGTGGACCACCACCTGTTGCTGGGTGTGCCACTCCCTTTTGCTGTGAGCACCACCACCTGTTGCTGTCAGTACCACCCCCCTGCTGCTGTGTGTGTGTGCCACCCCTAGCCAAACGGGAGGTCAGAGGACAGGATCACAGGGGTCAGAGAGCAGGACCACGGGGTGTCAGAGGACAGGCCCACGGGGGTCTGTCTATAGAGAGGCGAGAACCTAGGGAAGACGAGGGAGTCAAGACAGGCATTAAGCCCACCACAACAAGCCCCTACCTCGAGATCAATACGGCCAAGGAAGTGGGTCGTGTCGTGTCGCCTCACAGCAGCCCGACCCCCCACCCTCCTCCCCTCTATAATAGGGAGGGAAGAAAAAAAAGAGACCCACGTTTGTCGTCATTTAAACCAAAGGTGGAGGGAAACCTGTCTGTGGTGTCTAGTGTTTGGGGGTTGTATTCGTTGTCACGTCTCGGGCCAGCGTCGACTGGTCATCATAAGTACCGTTATGGTCCGCCTGTGTGTACCCGTCATGGACCGCATCCCCAACCCTTCCCTCTCCCCCATCCCTTCCCCTTCCCCATTCTATCCCCTCTCCCCATCCATTCCCTCCCTCTAATACTTACACCTCTTCTCATTCAACCCCATCTCCCCCGTCCCTTTCCTCTCCCTTATTCCTTCCTCACCCTCCCCGTTCCTTCCCTCCCCTATCCCTTTCGTGCCCCCAGTCGCTATCCTTCTCCCCATTCTTCACCCCTCAAAATAGAGGATACAATACTCATCTATAACACCTCAGTGAGAGATCGCCTTTGGAATACGCTGATCAAAGATAGAAAAAAAAATTAGAAACAATTCAAAGAAGAGCAACCGGAATATTCACTTCAAAAACCTAAATCATTTTATCTTGTAGAAAAAAAAAAAAAGAAGGCAAAGCTCTGGCTCCGAGGAGATCTAACAGGATCTTCCGTTTCGACAAAGTAAGAAAAGTTCTTTAGATAGAGAATCAACGACTTGAAATAACGGGATATAAAGAGAAAATGAAAGATATGTAATAGGAAAGTGGGCAAGCGTTTTTCAGCAGCAGAGTCCGAGAATATTGGAATGAACTACCATCACACAGAGTAAATATAAAGACTAACTAACACCTTATAGTCAAGGCGAGACAAATAGTGAAAACAATAATATCTGTTCTCACTACATATATAATCCCGCTTCGAGGAGAGACATTTAAACCTGTCTATTATTTTTTTTCAGAATTCCAGCCTTAATGCAGCCGTTTATAATACTGCTGGAGAACTTTTCCCGTTCGCGTTTTATTCCAAAATTTCCATGATGTTCCGCTTGATATTATTTTTTTTCCTGTCGTCAATTGAGCCGGAGGGAGAGGTGGTATGGAGGTGGAGTTCTGTTGTACTATCTTGTTTCGGATACAATTCAGCTCAAACAGACAAATGACCTCGTCAAGATCCATCAGGTCTCCTGTTATCCGTCCTTCCCAGGGCACTCTTCCTATTCCTTCGCTCTCCCCATCACTCCCCTATGCCCATTCCTTCCTTCTCCCCATTACTTCCCTATGCCTATTCCTTCCTTCTCCCCATTCCCTCCCTCTAACCATCCCCTTCCCTCTCCCCAACCCTTTTCCTCTCCTCATCTCTCCATCCTTTTCATTTTCCCATTCCTTCCCTCTCCTCCATTTTCTTCCCCCCCCCCCCGTCTTTATCTTCCCCCTCTCTCTCTCTCTCTCCTTCCTCTCCCCTGTCGACTCCACCGAGCACAAAGGTAGCACCCACCCACGTGAGCGTAAAAGTGACGGGGAAGAAGGACTTTAGCCCTCCAAACTGGAAACAAGCAACTTGCCCACAACTTAACCAAACTTGCCAAAGTTGACTTTGATTCGGAACACCCCTCCCCACCCCCACCCCCACCTTTTCCCAGGGGAGTAGCTAACTTTCACCTCTAAAACCCTCTTTGCGTAAACGACTTCGTCATCAAAGCTCCTTAAAAGAAGAAAAAATAAGGAAAAAAAAACTACATCTGCGACTAAGAAAATCAGGCTAGTCGACTGCTGGCGGGGCGATGTACCAGGATCCCAGCGCGAGCACAACTTGCAAGACGGAGGAGATCGGATCTGAACCAAGACTGAAATCATCTCTCTCTCTCTCTCTCTCTCTCTCTCTCTCTCTCTCTCTCTCTCTCTCTCTCTCTCTCTCTCTCACCAGTGAACAACTGGCGGGCGGGCGCAGGCGGTTAGACAGGCAGCCAAACTAGCCCCCCCCCAAACTACCAGCGAGGCGCTACCACCAAGGGCCACCAAGGGTGGTGCGGAGGTACCGAGAGGAGTGGAAAGTGACGAACGAGAAGGCGAGCCAGCACTTCAGTGAGCTGTCGAAGTCCCCTCCTCCGTCCCTCAGTTCAGGAACACGTGTCTCTCCATCTCGTGCAGTGAGCGTTACGCGTCAGCCGTACCTTGTGGAAAAACCTAGCCTTACGTACACACACACACACACACACACACACACACACACACACACCATATGTAGACAGCATACATGAATCTAAGAAACCGCAAAATAACAGAACGTTCAAGAGATGGCGGGCCCCACGGGCCTCATTACAATTCCCTCCTCGTACGGGACAAATAGGTAAATATATAAAAGGTTATTACACGCCATTCATTTAATCACTACAGCCCCACGTGAGATTTGTACGTTCTCGTATGTCTACAACACCCTGTGTCTTCCCTGTTCTCCACACACCACAGGGGGTACTCTGAAGTAAGCAGCTTCCACTCAGCATCTGACAAGGTGGGTGGAATGTCCACTTGCCCTTATCTCTCTCCTTCCTAGAGGGAAGAGTGGGATAAAACCTGCCAAGGCTGTGAGGCCCACGTCTCCACTTCCCCAGCCCGACATGGGCGGCGTGTCACACCGACAGGAACATACACATGTCGCCGCTGGATGTGGAACCTCACAGGACGAAGACACGTCCGTGCAGAACACACACACACACACACACACACCTGCCTCAACCATGGATGTTAACGCGGACATGTGTGAATGTTGGGTGCGTGCGCGTACGCGGCGTCGTCATTACACGTACGAACACAATACAGGCCTGGACGCTGTTGCGTATATCCCACTCACTACGCACTCCCCCCCTCCCCCATTACTACGTACCCGACCTGGCCTGCGCAGACCAGCGCCGAGAGTGAAGGTGAGGGTGATGTCCACATAACTAACCCTCCCCCATTCCCACACAACCGCCTGCCTGCGCACGTCATCACACGACACGCGCCTCACCAGAGGCTGCTGTCCACGTACACGCCACGCGCGCGTGTCCGTGCACATTTCTATATAAATAACACATCCACACTGGAATGGCTACGGTAAAAAGGCCGACTAAGGAGAGTCCCTGGAGAACGCGCCCCCAAAAAGGCACACTAGCCGGCATTACCATAAGCTACTTTCCGCCTGCCCACAAATGCGGATTTCTGATTCATGCTTTATGGTATTTGGGTGAGATTCCCGGCCGAGGCTCGCCGCGCCAAAACCTCTTAGTCACCAGCACAAGCTGATTCTATCCCCGGCAGCTCCAGCCTGCTAGAATCTTGGTTGGCTGATGGCCGGCCGGGAGGGTAAAGGGCTCGCCTCACACACACACACACGCACATACACACACACACACACTCATCCTCTGCTATTACAGTGTTTCCTCCCTGGAACACTCCACCCGGTGTTGCCCCCTCGCGTTAAGACAACGTCTAAAGAGCGAGAATATCGAATATTTCTTTTCCCTCTTTTTGAGGCTTTTCTGTGTCAAAACAATACTCATTTTTTTTCTCTCTCTATTTTGAACTTAACTACGAACGAGGACGACCTGACATCTGTCTGACCTGACCGTTAAAGACAGGGTCAAAAGCCTCATCACGGTGCTCAAGGGGTAAAGGAAGGAGGGGAAGGGGGGATCCTTTTGAGTTACTGCAATGTCTGCTGGATTCCTCTGATAAGGCAAGCCTTACAGTGAGAGAGCTTCATGTCTGGCCAATGTGTACTTGAGAAACATTTTATCTCACAGGTTTTGCATCCTGGTATCTTACAGTGTAGATACTTTACTGACCTGAATTACAGGTCCTAGTGCCACTGTGGGTATCAAGTGGCGCTAGTGGTGCTCTTTGTGATGTGACGTACCTCTGATGTTGCCCTGTCTGATGTGACGCACCTCTGATGTTGCCCTGTGTGATGTGACGCACCTCTGATGTTGCCCAGTGTGATGTGACGCACCACTGATGTTGCCCAGGGTGATGTGAAGTGCCCATAATGTTGCCCACTCATGTGAGGTGACCTATGCAACTGCCCACACTAATATACAGTCTCCCTTGAGTTGTTTTCTCTAACGTGAAGTGGCACATATGTTGGCCCACTCTGTCACCTGGTCCTGATGTTGCCTCGCCTTAAGGTGACATGGCCCTAGTGGTGTCAAGTCTGAGAGTAGGGTATGATGAGGTGGGGGTGGGGGGTTGGTTGTTGTGGCCACAAAGACGGGGTGCTCATGTTGCCTTGCTGTATGATCATCACCCGGCCCTCAACACTGGGCTGCGTCTGTAGGTCACCCGAAAAACACGATAAGTGATTCCTCTCCCCAGGTGATAAGCTCCGGGACGACGCGTCGACTGGGTTGTCGGGTTCGACGAGGTTCTGAGGAGGAGTTGCGGGAGAGTGGAGAAGAGGCGGCGGGGTGCGGAGGTGGGAAGAGGTGTGGAGATGGTGGGTGAAGAAGCACAGGTGGGAAAGGCGTGGAAACGTGTTGAGTGAGGGTGGATGTGGATGACGAAGGAAGGAGAGGAAGAGAGATTATAAACCCCAAGTGACCCCAGTCCTAAACCGCGTCTATATACCGTCCACGTCTGCCCACCTCACGTTGCTTAGTCTTTCTGGAGAAAATTACCACCACAGTACTCCAGTTCTTCACGAAAACGCGTGGTTCACCACAGTGTTTCAACACTCGTTTCTCTCAGTCAGATAGCAGGGAGGACCCGTACGTGCGGGGAGGTAGTGAGGACGAAGGAGGTGAACACTTCCAGAATTAATCATAAAACATCTTAAAAAAAGGTGTGTTCAGAACCCCATCTTGGACGCAGTCCCTACTGCATACAATTCACCCCTCTACTTGAGTGGATCTAAATCGACGTGAGAGAGAATAAGAGAGAGAGAGAGAGAGAGAGAGAGAGAGAGAGAGAGAGAGAGAGAGAGAGAGAGAGAGAGAGAGAGACTTATGGTGTTGGCGAGCATCTCCTCTGGCGTTCACAGAGAGCCACCGCTACCACCACCGGTCTCTCTCTCTCTCTCTCTCTCTCTCTCTCTCTCTCTCTCTCTCTCTCTCTCTCTCTCTCTCTCTCTCACGCCACGTCCACCAGAAACAGCAATAATATAAACAGAGCGGATGTTTCTTTCGCTGGTGGCTTGCTGGGCGGCCCGGCGGTGTTAGCAGCGAGCGAGATGGCCTCCGCCGCTGTAGCCTTCAGATTAATGCACTGGTAAGTAGCTTTTCAGGCCCCACTCGGACTTTCATGTTAGATTTTCATTACGGATTTATAGATACTTTGGGATGAAGCGAGCGTGGCGGCGGAGGTAAGCTGGACTTCCCAGCAAGGTTCATTAGCTGGTGGAGCGGACCTCGTCTCTTGCAAGGCTGCCGACCAAACAGCAGCCAGTCTGGGCTTTGTTGCCTGGTGTACTGCTCCTGTTGCTGACGTATGTCAACGGCTTTATTGCTCCTGTTGCTGACGTATGTCAACGGCTTTATTGCTCCTGTTGCCGACGTATGTCAACGGCTTTATTGCTCCTGTTGCTGACGTATGTCAACGGCTTTATTGCTCCTGTTGCTGACGTATGTCAACGGCTTTATTGCTCCTGTTGCCGACGTATGTCAACGGCTTTATTGCTCCTGTTGCTGACGTATGTCAACGGCTTTATTGCTCCTGTTGCTGACGTGTCCTCGGCTTTATTGCTCCTGTTGCTGACGTATGTCCTCTGCTTTACTGCTCCTGTTGCTGACGTGTGTCCTCTGCTTTACTGCTCCTGTTGCTGACGTGTGTCCTCTGCTTTACTGCTCCTGTTGCTGACGTATGTCCTCGGCTTTATTGCTCCTGTTGCTGACGTATGTCCTCTGCTTTACTTGCTCCTGTTGCTGACGTATGTCAACGGCTTTACTCCTCCTGTTGCTAGCGTATGTCAACGGCTTTATTGCTCATGTTGCTGACGTATGTCAACGGCTTTATTGCTCCTGTTGCTGACGTATGTCCTCTGCTTTACTGCTGTTGTTGCTGACGTATGTCCTCTGCTTTACTGCTGTTGTTATTGACGTATGTCCTCTGCTTTATTGCTCCTGTTGCTGACGTATGTCCTCTGCTTTATTGCTCCTGTTGCTGACGTATGTCCGCTGCTTTACTGCTGCTGACGTAAGTACCGCTTTATTACCTTCTTTATTGCCACTGTTGCTGATGCATGTGACCTACACTGTTCCTGGCCACTGTTGCTGACGTATGTATCGCTTCGTCCCTCAATTTCACTGTTGCAGTTGCTGACATGACGCACTGCTTAGCCTTACAAAGCGAATATATATATATATATATATATATATATATATATATATATATATATATATATATATATATATATATATATATATATATGTTGGAAAGGATCACAATTTTGCGCGTGATCAAGATATTCCTATGAGTCCACGGGGAAAATGAAACACGAAAAGTTCCCAAGTGCACTTTCGTGTAATAATCACATCATCAGGGGAGACACAAGAAAGAAATATAACAGTCAGTTGATAGCATCGAAGAGACGAAGCTAGAACGCCAAGTGCACTTTCGTGTAATAATCACATCATATATATATATATATATATATATATATATATATATATATATATATATATATATATATATATGAGATCACGCCAAGCATTTCAGCTTCGCGCTGTGTTGTTTCCGACAAGTGATCATGTCAGAGTTGATCCCAGCGTGGACGCTGGCTGGTGCAGGGGTCCGCGTCCGGTGTCAGTGTCTTGCCATCACGGGCCACGCTCCGACCAGGGAGCTTCCGCACGGTGGCCGGGAGTCCACGAGTCATTCGCAAGGCGTAAGGATGACAGTTCAGCTTCATGAGGTTATTAATGCTGGGGTTCTGCTCCTCCTGTGCAAGACTGACGGTGGTGTGACATGTGGCTTTCCCCATACTTTTCCCACATCTGGCTTTCCCTATCCTTTCCTATATCTGGTTTTCCCCCATACTTACCTATATATATATATGGCAATTCCCCATCCTTTCCTATATTTTTTGCATTCCTCATCCTTTCCTATATATCTGGCATTCCCCAATCCTTTCCTACATCTATGGCATTCCCCATCCTTTCCCATACATCTGAAGGATGACATGGTTTCCTTGCTCCTGCGTGGAGTGCACACTCGAAGCTGCATTAGTCCCATACTGTATGTCCCAGGTTTCTTGTATTGCAATAATAATAATAATAATAATAATAATAATAATAATAATAATAATAATAATAATAATAATATTATCACTATCATTATTATTATTATTATTATTATTATTTTTATTATTATTATCATTATTATTATTATTATTATATTATATTATTATTATTATTATTATTATCATTATATATTATCATTATCATTATATAATAATATCATCATGATTATATATATATATATATATATATATATATATATATATATATATATATATATATATATATAATTCCTTAATTTCCTAGGGGTTGCACTGTGTTTCGTGTGCCCTAGTTTACAACCCTTGAGCATCTTGCCCGTGACCTAGTGACACACAAACCCTAACCCCGGGTCACACTCGTCTTGCCGTGCTTTTACCGTCATCTTATCAACATATTCACAGCAGTTCACCTCACCATTCCTACACTCCACTTCCTTTATTCATCAGTCCTTCACTGCCGGATGCACGCCCGGGAGCACATGAATGAAGACGAAAAACGTATCATTACGATACAAATATACTGATAAGTGACGTCCATCTGACTTTACTGACTTCAGATGAATAAAGCAGAGGATAAATCTTATTTTCATCTCATTATCATTTGCGTTATCTCCCTATTAACGTATCTCCCTGGCGGGACTGGTCCGGGGCATCTGTACTATACGCTCTCCAACCCAACCTCAGACACGCTCCATAACACAGATAAACAGGGGGGGGAAAGACCACTTCACTGGGTTCCTCTCTTCACGTTCATAATTCCAACCGTGTATACAACTCTGTTGTAACAAGATCATGGGAGTATCTCATTAAAATACGTAATCCAATCGCGGATATCAGTGACTAACAGGGTATTAGAAATCTAAAGTTCCATTTACCACTGCAACTACAAAAATTATCCTCTTCTAAGAGTCTTCAGAACGAATGTCTGTTTGGATTTACAATACTGACTGTACAATACTGTTTCTTTATACAGTACTGACTATATTATATATATATATATATATATATATATATATATATATATATATATATATATATATATATATATATATATATATTATCCCTGGGGATAGGGGAGAAAGAATACTTCCCACGTATTCCCTGCGTGTCGTAGAAGGCGACTAAAAGGGGAGGGAGCGGGGGGCTGGAAATCCTCCCCTCTCGTTTTTTTTTTTTTTCAATTTTCCAAAAGAAGAAACAGAGAAGGGGGCCAGGTGAGGATATGCCAAAAAAGGCCCAGTCCTCTGTTCTTAACGCTACCTTGCTAACGCGGGAAATGGCGAATAGTTTGAAAGAAGAAAAGATATATATATATATATATATATATATATATATATATATATATATATATATATATATATATATATATATATATTGCTGACGGTGAAAATGTTGTCTGTACAATGCTGGCTGCACAATGCTGACAGTACAATAATGACGGTACAATGCTGTCAGTAGAATGCTAACGGTACGATACAGACTATACGCTGCTACCTGGAGAATGTTGAGTGTACAATGCTGAATGTTCAGTGTTGCATAACACAAAGTCTTGTACTGTTAGTACAATCATTCCACGAAGAGATGAGCACACTGGGGTTGAGGGTGATGGACGTAACTACGTCCATCACCCTCCTACTCTTCCTTACCTTTCCTTGACCATCTCTCGGTCACCCCACACACACACACACACACACACACACACACACTCCCAGCCAACCCTCCTCCAACAAACCTCTACCAAAATCTACCACCTCCCAGAGCGCGTCACACACGCCCAGCCAACCCTCCTCCACCAAACCTCCAACAAAATCTACACCTCCCAGAGTGCGTCCCTCAGGTCAAAGATGAAGATAATCACTGACACCCTCACCTCCAACTGCTTGGATCATCTTTTTTTCCTTTTTTCTTTCTTAAATAGCAGAAAATGCATAATTGAGGTAAACGTAGACACAATGAGACATGTCGAAGGCAGTTCTTTCGGGAACTGGACGCTATGGTTAAGGTTCATGGGTAAGACATACACCCGCAGGTTCTCTTTCCTTCAATAATATAAACACAGACACCGTCAACTTCACGTCTCCCACTGCCTCGTACCACATTGCCCTAATCATCTACATCACTCATATATATATATATATATATATATATATATATATATATATATATATATATATATATATATATAAGAGGGTGTTTTGAAATGGTTTGGTCACATGGAGAGAATGAGTGAGGAAAGATTGACCAAGAGGATATATGTGTCGGAGGTGGAGGGAACGAGGAGAAGAGGGAGACCAAATTGGAGGTGGAAAGATGGAGTGAAAAAGATTTTGTGTGATCGGGGCCTGAACATGCAGGAGGGTGAAAGGAGGGCAAAGAATAGAGTGAATTGGAGCGATGTGGTATACCGGGGTTGACGTGCTGTCAGTGGATTGAATCAAGGCATGTGTATGGGGGTGGGTTGGGCCATTTCTTTCGTCTGTTTCCTTGCGCTATCTCGCAAACGCGGGAGACAGCGACAAAGCAAAAAAAAAAAAAAAAAAAAAAAAAAAATATATATATATATATATATATATATATATATATATATATATATATATATATATATATATATATATATACATATCATACACATTTGCCATTTCCCGCATTAGCGTGGTAGCGTAAGGAACATGTTCCTTTTTTTTGGAAAAGTAAAACAGGAGGAGAGGATTTCTAGCCCCTGCGCTGCCACCCCTTTTAGTCGCCTTCTACGATGCGCAGGAATACGTGGGCAGCATTGTATGTATGTATGTATGTATGTATGTATTATATATATATATATATATATATATATATATATATATATATATATATATATATATATATATATATATATATATATATAACACAACTCTACCGGCCAGCAATCCTGATAATAATAACACGATACCACGACATAGGGGGAGAGGAGAGGTCTTCAAAAACTTATTTTCCTTCCGGTAACTTCCAGATAGCTCCGCCCGCCGCGCCACTGACCCGCCCTCCCCGATTTTCTTCTTCCTCTCTCTCTCTCTCTCTCTCTCTCTCTCTCTCTCTCTCTCTCTCTCTCCGCAGAGCGAGCGAAGTATTTTGACGACCTGGCTAATGGCGGGAGTGCCGGTAGGGGGTGGTGTGTGTGTGTGTGTGTGTGTGTGTGGTAATGGTGGTGGTGTCCTGCCTTGGTGGAGGGAAGGAGGGAGGGGGAGGGATTGTGGGTCTTTGGGGAATTAGGCTTGGTTGCGGCGCCATTCGCTTATATATATTTTATTAACGGTGGTGATGGCTGGACTGGGTATTATTTGAGTGGTGGGAGTGGTGGCTCCCCACACACACACACACACACACACACACACACACCTCCGGCTACCCCTCTCCTGTCGTTACTGTATTACGACGCTTCGAGATGCGCTGGTTGACGCCACACACACACACACACACACACACACACACACACAACACGAGTCTCCAAACTATTAAGTGACATTGCTATTATTCTCACGAACCCCAAAATAGTAATGATAGTAATACTAGCAGTAAATTAATAATAATAACAATAATAATACTAATACTACTACTACTAATAATAATAATAATAATAATTTACAAAACTTCGTTTCTTACTTTCCTGGGGTAGCGTCTGGAAAAGACAAACGAGAGCCCCACAGACCATCCTGTGGTTTAACTGGACCCCTTTGATATGCCCTAATGCAGCCCAGTGACAAAGACGTCCACCCCCGTATACCACACTGCCCTAATTCCTTCTAGCCAACACATTCCTCTTACCCTCCTGAATATTCATGCCCCGATATGATTAAAATCATTATCATCATTATCATTATTACTATTATTAATGTTAACATTATTATTATCATTATCATTACTATTATCATTGTTATTATTATTACTATTATTATTATTATTATTATTATTATTATCATTATTATTATTATTATTATTATTATTATCATTACTATTATTATTATTATCATTATTATTATTATCATTATTATTATTATTATCATTATTATTTATTATCATAATTTCTGCAATTATCTCCAGACCACAAAACCTGAATACTGTGGTAATTCTTGCAAATCAGCAACTCTAAGAAGATCTACAAATATGTAATGGTTCAGCGCTCGCACAACATGTTTGATCTCATTCTCTTTAGCAAGACGGTACGACCCCTTGACTATAACGAGGTGGTCAAGCCATCACGCCCCATTCGCCGTACCGTTGTGCTCATGGGGGCGTACCGTCGTGCTCATGGGGCCGTACCGTCGTGCTCATGGGGGCGTACCGTCGTGCTCATGGGGGCGTACCGTCGTGCACATGGGGGCGTACCGTCGTGCTCATACAATTACCACGTCTCCTATCTACTCAAATGAGGCGCGCTTGAGTCTTGTGGCTATCACCACGAAACAGACCTGAGTCTTTGCGTCTGACAACATGAGTCAGATTTGAACCTTGTCTCCACTGGAATGGGTCAAGACTGAGGACTGTAATGCCTCGATGAATATGTACCAGTATGAGGCAGAGCTTGGCATCGTATGAGGCAAACCTGAGTACTGTATGTGTCAAGAGCGAATCAGACCTGGGCACTGCATGGACCTGTACAAGACCTGGGCACTGCATGGACCTGTACAAGACCTGGGCACTACATGGACCTGTACAAGACCTGGGCACTACATGGACCTGTACAAGACCTGGGCACTCCATGGACCTGTACAAGCACTGGGCACTGCATGGACCTGTACAAGACCTGGGCACTGCATGGACCTGTACAAGACCTGGGCACTGCATGGACCTGTACAAGACCTGGGCACTACATGGACCTGTACAAGACCTGGGCACTGCATGGACCTGTACAAGACCTGGGCACTACATGGACCTGTACAAGACCTGGGCACTGCATGTATCTGTACAAGACCTGGGCACTGCATGTACCTGTACAAGACCTGGGCACTGCATGGACCTGTACAAGACCAGGGCACTGCATGGACCTGTACAAGACCTGGGCACTGCATGTATCTGTACAAGACCTGGGCACTGCATGCACCTGTACAAGACCTGGGCACTGCATGTACCTGTACAAGACCTGGGCACTGCATGGACCTGTACAAGACCTGGGCACTGCATGGACCTGTACAAGAGACCTGGGCACTGCATGGACCTGTATAAGAGACCTGGGCACTACATGTATCAGCATGAGGCAGAGGAACCAGCCAACGAACAGGTTACATAGAACCTGTAATTTTTCATCTATAATTCAAATTAATATTGTATTTTTTTTTCAAAATTCCATCGCACGTAGGCCTGTCATATATAAGAGTGTTATTTGTGGAAAAAATATGGGCACCTAATATGCATATTAATGAGCTAATTGGTATTCATGCTGTGCAAATGCAAGTAAAATAATAGTGTTTATGTCCCAATACCTTTTTTTTTCCCTGTCTGTAGTTATTATTAGAAACATTTATGGCGCTAACACTTAGCGAATTAGTGATCTAGTCAGTCTAACAGATATTTATGGCGCTAACACTTAGCGAATTAGTGATCTAGTCAGTCTAACAGATATTTATGGCGCTAACACTTAGCGAATTAGTGATCTAGTCAGTCTAACAGATATTTATGGCGCTAACACTTAGCGAATTAGTGATACTAGTCAGTCTAACAAGATATTTATGGCGCTAACACTAGCGAATTAGTGATCTAGTCGTCTAACAGATATTTATGGCGCTAACACTTAGCGAATTAGTGTCTAGTCAGCTAACAGATATTTATGGCGCAAACACTTAGCGAATTAGTGATCTAGTCAGCTAACAATATTCATGGCGCTAACACTTAGCGAATTAGTGATCTAGTCAGTTAACAAATTTATGGCGCTAACACTTAGCGAATTAGTGATCTAGTCAGTCTAACAGATATCTATGGCGCTAACACTTAGCGAATTAGTGATCTAGTCAGATAGCAAATATTTATGGCGCTAACACTTAGCGAATAGTGATCTAGTCAGTCTAACAGATATTTATGCGCTAACACTTAGCGAATAGTGAATAGTCAGTCTACCAAATTAACTTATTCTTTCCGCTCCGATGCTTTAAATGGCCGATATTACTTTTGATCAGCGAGACGCTGTTTTTTTTTTTCTACACAGTTCTGCTTCAGTTACCATCATCCACTCGTATAATTACTATCATCCCCCTCAGTATAATTACTGTTACCATCATCCCACTCGGTATAATATACTATCATCCCACAGGAGGAGCTGGAAATATAAAAAAAAATAAACCATCTCCTCCTATATTATCACCTTAAGAAAAAAAAGAAAACGTAGAAACACAAAAGGCGGAAAGGAAAGATATTTTCTCTTTATTTTCCCTGCAAGGCTCAGTCCACTATGCCACAAGTTATCTGACGAATGAGAAGTAAGGCGAGCAGGTGTTAGCAAAAGAACAATTCTAATTAATAAAGTCTAAAATCATCTAACAATACCTCAATAACGTCATCAATAAAGTCTAATCTCTAACACCATTTCAATAACGTCATCAATAAAGTCTATATCCTCTAACACCACCTCAATAACGTCATCAAAAAGTCTACAAACCTCTAACACCATTTCAATAACGTCATCAATAAAGTCTATATCCTCTAACACCACCTCAATAACGTCATCAATAAAGTCTATCATCATCTAACACCATTTCAATAACGTCATCAATAAAGTCTATATCCTCTAACACCACCTCAATAACGTCATCAATAAAGTCTATATCATCTAACAATACCTCAATAACGTCATCAATAAAGTCTACATCCTCTTAACACTACCTCAATAACGTCATCAATAAAGTCTATATCATCTAACAATCCTCAATAACGTCATCAATAAAGTTACATCCTCTAACACACCTTTAATTAAAAGACATCAATAAAGTCTACATCCTCTAACACCACCTCAATAACGTCATTTCAATAAAGTTTTATATCATCTAACAATACCTCAATAACGTCATCAATAAAGTTACATCCTCTAACACCACCTCAATAACGTCATCAAAAAAGGGCTATTACATCTAACAATACCCCAATTAACGTCATCAATAAAGTCTAATCTCTAACACCACCTCAATAACGTCATCAATAAAGTCTACAAACCTCTAACACCACCTCAATAACGTCATCAATAAAGTCTGTATCATCTAACAATTTACCTCAATAACGTCCAATAAAGTCTACCCTTAACAAACCCCCCAATAACGTTCAATAAAGTCTACTCCTTAAAAAACCCTCTATAAGGGGCCCCTTTTCATTGTTGTGTCATCTTAAAACGATCGAAATAAACACCCGTTGACACCCAAAGCCCGGAATTCGCTTCAACACTAGAAAAAAACAAAAAAAATAAATATTTATTATGGGGAAAGGGGCCAGCTTTTTTATCTGTGGATTTTGTGAATAACATTTGGAAAATCAGCGGAAATTCATTTTGGGGGCGCTAAAAACGGGGTTTTCTTTGATCAAATCTTCGACCAAGTGGTCGAGATTCAATTCGACCCCTTTCACTAGTAACAAAAGGGTTTAAATTTAGTTTCTTCGACCCTTTCACTGTCACAAAAGGGTTAAATTTAGTACACACACACACACACACACACACACACAACACGAGTCTCCAAACTATTAAGTGACATTGCTATTATTCTCACGAACCCCATAATAGTAATGATAGTAATACTAGCAGTAAATTAATAATAATAACAATAATAATACTAATACTACTACTACTAATAATAATAATAATAATTTACAAAACTTCGTTTCTTACTTTCCTGGGGTAGCGTCTGGAAAAGACAAACGAGAGCCCCAAAGACCATCCTGTGGTTTAACTGGACCCCTTTGATATGCCCTAATGCAGCCCAGTGACAAAGACGTCCACCCCCGTATACCACACTGCCCTAATTCCTTCTAGCCAACACATTCCTCTTACCCTCCTGAATATTCATGCCCCGATATGATTAAAATCATTATCATCATTATCATTATTACTATTATTAATATTAATGTTAACATTATTATTATCATTATCATTACTATTATCATTATTGTTATTATTATTACTATTATTATTATTATTATTATTATCATTATTATTATTATTATTATTATTATCATTACTATTATTATTATTATCATTATTATTATTATCATTATTATTATTATTATCATTATTATTTATTATCATAATTTCTGCAATTATCTCCAGACCACAAAACCTGAATACTGTGGTAATTCTTGCAAATCAGCAACTCTAAGAAGATCTACAAATATGTAATGGTTCAGTGCTCGCACAACATGTTTGATCTCATTCTCTTTAGCAAGACGGTACGACCCCTTGACTATAACGAGGTGGTCAAGCCATCACGCCCCATTCGCCGTACCGTTGTGCTCATGGGGGCGTACCGTCGTGCTCATGGGGGCGTACCGTCGTGCTCATGGGGCCGTACCGTCGTGCTCATGGGGGCGTACCGTCGTGCACATGGGGGCGTACCGTCGTGCTCATACAATTACCACGTCTCCTATCTACTCAAATGAGGCGCGCTTGAGTCTTGTGGCTATCACCACGAAACAGACCTGAGTCTTTGCGTCTGACAACATGAGTCAGATTTGAACCTTGTCTCCACTGGAATTGGTCAAGACTGAGGACTGTAATGCCTCGATGAATATGTACCAGTATGAGGCAGAGCTTGGCATCGTATGAGGCAAACCTGAGTACTGTATGTGTCAAGAGCGAATCAGACCTGGGCACTGCATGGACCTGTACAAGACCTGGGCACTGCATGGACCTGTACAAGACCTGGGCACTACATGGACCTGTACAAGACCTGGGCACTACATGGACCTGTACAAGACCTGGGCACTCCATGGACCTGTACAAGCACTGGGCACTGCATGGACCTGTACAAGACCTGGGCACTGCATGGACCTGTACAAGACCTGGGCACTGCATGGACCTGTACAAGACCTGGGCACTACATGGACCTGTACAAGACCTGGGCACTGCATGGACCTGTACAAGACCTGGGCACTACATGGACCTGTACAAGACCTGGGCACTGCATGTATCTGTACAAGACCTGGGCACTGCATGTACCTGTACAAGACCTGGGCACTGCATGGACCTGTACAAGACCTGGGCACTGCATGTATCTGTACAAGACCTGGGCACTGCATGCACCTGTACAAGACCTGGGCACTGCATGTACCTGTACAAGACCTGGGCACTGCATGGACCTGTACAAGACCTGGGCACTGCATGGACCTGTACAAGAGACCTGGGCACTGCATGGACCTGTACAAGAGACCTGGGCACTACATGTATCAGCATGAGGCAGAGGAACCAGCCAACGAACAGGTTACATAGAACCTGTAATTTTTCATTTATAATTCAAATTAATATTGTATTTTTTTTTCAAAATTCCATCGCACGTAGGCCTGTCATATATAAGAGTGTTATTTGTGGAAAAAATATGGGCACCTAATATGCATATTAATGAGCTAATTGGTATTCATGCTGTGCAAATGCAAGTAAAATAATAGTGTTTATGTCCCAATACCTTTTTTTTTCCCTGTCTGTAGTTATTATTAGAAACATTTATGGCGCTAACACTTAGCGAATTAGTGATCTAGTCAGTCTAACAGATATTTATGGCGCTAACACTTAGCGAATTAGTGATCTAGTCAGTCTAACAGATATTTATGGCGCTAACACTTAGCGAATTAGTGATCTAGTCAGTCTAACAGATATTTATGGCGCTAACACTTAGCGAATTAGTGATCTAGTCAGTCTAACAGATATTTATGGCGCTAACACTTAGCGAATTAGTGATCTAGTCAGTCTAACAGATATTTATGGCGCTAACACTTAGCGAATTAGTGATCTAGTCAGTCTAACAGATATTTATGGCGCTAACACTTAGCGAATTAGTGATCTAGTCAGTCTAACAAATATTCATGGCGCTAACACTTAGCGAATTAGTGATCTAGTCAGTCTAACAAACATTTATGGCGCTAACACTTAGCGAATTAGTGATCTAGTCAGTCTAACAGATATCTATGGCGCTAACACTTAGCGAATTAGTGATCTAGTCAGACTAGCAAATATTTATGGCGCTAACACTTAGCGAATTAGTGATCTAGTCAGTCTAACAGATATTTATGGCGCTAACACTTAGCGAATTAGTGAACTAGTCAGTCTAACAAATTAATCTTATTTCTTTCCGCTCACGATGCACTTAAATGGCCGATATTACTTCTTGATCAGCGAGACGCCTGTTTTTTTTTTTCTACACAGTTCTGCTTCAGTTACCATCATCCCACTCGGTATAATTACTATCATCCCACTCAGTATAATTACTGTTACCATCATCCCACTCGGTATAATTACTATCATCCCACAGGAGGAGCTGGAAATAAAAAAAAAATAAACCATCTCCTCCTATATTATCACCTTAAGAAAAAAAAAGAAAACGTAGAAACACAAAAGGCGGAAAGGAAAGATATTTTCTCTTTATTTTCCCTGCAAGGCTCAGTCCACTATGCCACAAGTTATCTGACGAATGAGAAGTAAGGCGAGCAGGTGTTAGCAAAAGAACAATTCTAATTAATAAAGTCTATATCATCTAACAATACCTCAATAACGTCATCAATAAAGTCTACATCCTCTAACACCATTTCAATAACGTCATCAATAAAGTCTATATCCTCTAACACCACCTCAATAACGTCATCAATAAAGTCTACATCCTCTAACACCATTTCAATAACGTCATCAATAAAGTCTATATCCTCTAACACCACCTCAATAACGTCATCAATAAAGTCTACATCCTCTAACACCATTTCAATAACGTCATCAATAAAGTCTATATCCTCTAACACCACCTCAATAACGTCATCAATAAAGTCTATATCATCTAACAATACCTCAATAACGTCATCAATAAAGTCTACATCCTCTAACACCACCTCAATAACGTCATCAATAAAGTCTATATCATCTAACAATACCTCAATAACGTCATCAATAAAGTCTACATCCTCTAACACCACCTCAATAACGTCATCAATAAAGTCTACATCCTCTAACACCACCTCAATAACGTCATCAATAAAGTCTATATCATCTAACAATACCTCAATAACGTCATCAATAAAGTCTACATCCTCTAACACCACCTCAATAACGTCATCAATAAAGTCTATACCATCTAACAATACCTCAATAACGTCATCAATAAAGTCTACATCCTCTAACACCACCTCAATAACGTCATCAATAAAGTCTACATCCTCTAACACCACCTCAATAACGTCATCAATAAAGTCTGTATCATCTAACAATACCTCAATAACGTCATCAATAAAGTCTACATCCTCTAACACCACCTCAATAACGTCATCAATAAAGTCTACATCCTTAACAATACCTCTATAAGGTCCACGTGGATGTTCATCTGTTCGTGATCCATCATTACACGATCGAAATAAACACCTGTTGACACACGAACGCCCGGACATTCGCTTCAACACTAGAAACAACAAAAAAAAATAAATATTTATTATGGGCAACGGGGCCAGCTTTATTTCATCTGTGGATTTTGTGAATAACATTTGGAATATCAGTGGAAAATTCATTTTGGGGACGCTAACACGGGTTTACTTTGATCAAATGCTTCGACCAAGTGGTCGATGATTCAATTCGACCCGTTTCACTAGTACACAAAGGTTAATTCAGTTGCTTCGACCCGTTTCACTAGTACACAAAGGTTAATTCAGTTGCTTCGACCCGTTTCACTAGTACACAAAGATTAATTCAGTTGCTTCACCAAGTACAACGAACCGGCTCGGGAAGAACAGCAATCATTCGCTCAACTGCTTCGACGAACACATAACAATCCGTTCAGCACTTCGACAATTAAAGATTCGCTCCACTATCTCCCTACAAAATGGACAATTTCATTTCATCTGCTCCGGCGAAGAAACGATGCCATCCATTACTTACTACATTTATAAACGATAGAAATAGATCAGTCGAATAATACTTCTAAGGGCAAACGATATAAGTAATTGCTTCCACATGCAATAAATATCATTTGAGTGTTTCTGTTAACAGTAACTGATTCACTTACTTCGGCATGTAAACAATTCATCTGACAGTCTTACAACAAGGGATCATGGATCCTAAATAAAATAGAATAAAAGGGAAAAATTCAGGGAAAGAGACGAGAAGTGCATTAATACCATAAGGAGCTAACCCATCACTACACACACACACACACACACACACACACACACTAAAGCCAACATCACCCTGGCATGACCCACGACCCACTGCTGCTCGGGCAAGCATTGCTCCGATTAACAGCGGGAGGGAGTCGACGACGGAGGGAGGCAGGGAAGGCCAAGTACCTGTGGCCGCGTCGATGTCATTGTGTTGCTGGGGTTCGCCGAGACTCCCTCTCTCCTCCGCCTGACCTCTTCTTCATCTGACGGGTCGTTTTCTGTTCGACTTCGCGACACCGACTGTCAAGTGGCCAATGCATTGCGAAGGGGAGGAAGGGAGGGGTAGCTTAACTTCCTACAATACCGAGAGATTATAACCGAGACAGATGCAGGTCTTCTAATACCAAAAGAAAAAAAAATGCAGATATACATCACACACCACTTTACGTAGCAGCCTCTTCGTGCATGGCACATATAAGAGGAAAAATTAGTGTTTGACTCAATGTCTTTCGTCTCATACTAAAAACTCTAATACAAACATATATATATATATATATATATATATATATATATATATATATATATATATATATATATATATATATATATATATATATATAATATATATATTCCACATTGGGCTGAGAAATTCGACAGCAAAACAATCCATGTAGACAATATCAGTGACTCCGGAACTTGTTTCCTGTATGATCACAGACAGACAGACAGACAGACAGACAGACTGACATCTGTACTCGGGAAATACGGCAGAGATGTTGAGCTCGGCCGCCCTGAACAACTTATGAAGAAATCAACCTCGCAAAGGCAATAATAACATGAGGCCTTTCTGACCACTGAAAAAAAATTTCCCCGAGTTCCATATTCAAAGGCTCCGATGCTCTCAGTGGCGAGCGCAGTCCTCGGCAAAAGTGGAAGGGATAACAAAATGAAATGTCCGATAAGAGATCATTATTGAAAAGCTCCTTAGTTATTTCTGGGTACATTAGCGATGCTCCCACAAGACACGGGAGCAATTCATCAATGGAATTGCACAGCATAAATGTTAACACTGTCCCGAGGGGAGAGAGGAAGGGAGGGCAAGAAAAGTGAATTTTTCAACTGCGGGCTTTGACGCCAGGAAATGGGAATATGTTGTTCTGCTGGCTGTAATCAGCACACGGGCATAATTGACTCCGTCTCCCGCAGGAGGATAATACATACAAAGCTCCTTCTTGATGGAGGCAATTCTGGTCAACATCCATCCATCCCCCTTGAGAGTGGGGGAAGCCCTACTGATGATGGCGTTTCTAATCCAAGTCAGCTTCCGCGAAACTTTACACGAGGAAGGCAAGAGTTTATCCGCAGGAGGAGGAGGAGGAGAGTGATGGAAGCCATCTCTTAACATCGTAACACTGAACCATAAGATCGCCGTTGTATTACCGAGGGTGGAGGAATAATAAGTGAAGTGAACTCCTACTTAGCCAGAACTCCGTATACATCCTTCTTAACACGATAACGGTGGAACACTATGAAGGCGGGTACTCGTAAGTACATGGAGTGGGTTATCAACCGATTCCAGCCATATGTGTGGAAGGCGTCCCTCTTCCACAGGCTGAAGGGAAAAATGACGCAGAGTAAGAATGTCTGACAACATCTCGAGGGAAAATTCCTCCGTAGATCCTACCCTGTGCATAGATCAAAATGGTCGGCTTTGAAAGAATGGGAGTTTAATGACAGTAGGGTAAGTTCTCCTACGCAAAGAATCGTTATACTATGACGTTATTTAATATTTCCTTACGACAAGGCGAAGAGAGCGAGTGAAACAGATGGTGTTCCAGTTCGTGAAAACACGTATCCACTTCACATCTTCAAAACAACGGCGCGACGGTACGACACCTTGAGTACGACGGTACGACACCTTGAGTGCGACGGTACGACACCTTGAGTACGACGGTAAGACACCTTGAGTACGACGGTACGACACCTTAAGTACGACGGTACGACACCTTGAGTACGACGGTACGACATCTTGAGTACGACGGCACGACACCTTGAGTACGACGGTACGACACCATGAGTACGACGGCACGACACCTTGAGTACGACGATACGACACCTTAAGTACGACGGAACGTCCCATGCGAATGAAGAGTGGGCCCAGGGTCGTACCATCAAATGAATTACAATCTGGAGGAAGGGACGGGTTTCTGAGTACTGGTTATGTGCGAACGATCACTCAATAGCTGTGGGTCACACCACAGCCACTGTAGTCGGTTACATATTCTTTCCCCCCCTTTTTTATATTAGAGACTCCAGTCACGGACAAGAGTCCACATCAAGGTAGGGCCTTAACTGAAAAATAGAGAGAATTATGAAAGAAAGAAAAACAAACTTGAGAAAGTATCTACGAATTTTGAAGGAAGTGAGTAACCTGGTCTTTCAAAATGTGCTAGGTCATAGTTAGTGGGGAAAGACCTGAGAAGGTGGAGAGTTCCAAAGCTTTGAGGTGGAGGGAAAGAAACGCTGATCATAACGGTCCATCCTTCAGTTGCTAATGGCCACACAGCAATCATGTGACGCAGCAGCTTGCCGAATATAGTAACCTGGTCTAGCTAGGGGTGGGGGGGCACACAAGCAGCCAGCCCTCAGGAACAGAATCCAAAGTAATACCTATAGAAGAGGGGAGAGTGAACCAACATTGCGGCGTGGGGCAAGGCGGTCAAGTTTGGAGGTTATGTCTGGGGCAGTTTAACACAAGTCGGGCCTCTTTCGACTCAACTCTCACGGCGCTCGTGTCTCGCGACCAAGAGTTCGCTGATCGGTCAGTTCCGCGTTTAAAGCCTCAGCGATGTCCACCTTTACCTTTATGCTTCAAGGAATTCCTCCTACGCTGCTCCAACAGGACATGTAACATCTAGAGAATGTGCGTGAGCGGTTGTGGCCTTTTTTTTAGTCTGTTCCTGGCGCTACCTCGCTAACGCGTGAAACGGAGATCAAGTATATATATATATATATATATATATATATATATATATATATATATATATATATATATATATACATATATCAGAAAATCGAAGGTTAGTGTTATAAAAGTTAAAAGGCATACAGGTAATTCAGAGACGATAGATAACCTTCAAATTGTCAATGTAACTAAAGAGGCGAAATACTTATCATCTCTTTGATCACACGTATCTAAAGTACTGCTCTCAACCACTCGTACCTCCTCCGTGTAAATGTCACAGATTCTTGTCCTCACAGCGCTCTGGCTCCTGACCACGACGCTCGCTCAAATATTCACCGATCCGTTGCTCATTTTCCCCCCCTTTTTCTTTTCCTTACGTAGCCAAACAAAACCCCAACACCCAGCCAGCGTCGACCCCTACGGCAATAATGACCCTCTTGAATTGACCAAAGCCTAGCGGAGGGAGCTGTTCTCCCAGGATGCACGGAGAGCAACGCGTGACGTAACCAGTGATACAGGACAATACAGATAGTACAGCGGGTGATGATTGGCTCCCGCGCGTGAGGCACTGAATGTATAATAAAGGCAATCGTATGTATAATGGTGTCAAATTAGGCTGGTAATCTTCCTTATCAAATATTCTATTACTGCTTATGACAGAATTTAATATGACATGAACCATTTTTTTTCCTTTTTCCTCTCTCTCTCTCTCTCTCTCTCTCTCTCTCTCTCTCTCTCTCTCTCTCTCTCTCTCTCTCTCTCATCTTACCGTGATCAGGGAAAAATTTGCTTATTTCATCAGGGCAAAGCCTCTATGCCCAACACTTTTACAGGTTTCATAATGGAAAAGTCTTTACCGTGCATTTCAAATCTAATTAGCTTTTTTTCATTCCATTTTTTGAAAACACACAACAAAGGCGACAAAAATAGTGTCAAAGAGAAGGATTTTTCCGGGGCGTAACTATTTGCAATTACATTAATACACGTCCTCAATATAACTGTCACGGAATTGTCTGAATTTTCGGGTACAGTGTGGAGAGCCGGTGGGGCGTAGGGAGAGAGCGCCAGCCCGACGACCCCTGCGTCAACCCAAAAAGGTGGCCCAACCCTCCTCCTCCAGTCTTCCTCCCTCCCTCCCGCGCAGAGCCGCTCCGGTACGGTGTAGCCTTCGGTGTTTCGCCGATTCCCTTCGGAACCCCATTGGTCGTGCAGCACCAGAGGAGCTTTACCAGGTATAGCCTTAGCAGTCAGTCAGTCAGTCAGTCAGCGGGGAAGTCAAAGAGGCCACTGGGTTTTGACTTTGCAGTTCAGAAGACGTGAACGTGATGATGGTGAGGGTTGTACGAGCACGACACGTTCCTCCTTCACAGAATGACTGATCCTCTCTCTCTCTCTGTCTCTCTCTCTCTCTCTCTCTCTCTCTCTCTCTCTCTCTCTCTCTCTCTCTCTCTCTCTCTCTCCCTGATCCCCGAGCCACACCAGCAGACAAGGCAAAGGCAAGCAAACACTGCCACCTAACCCGTGTCACAGCTCCGTCCTCCCAGCGCAGCCAACAAATGACGGGTGTTTTCAGCTCCACTCCGTAACCACTATTTCACCTTCCTTTCCTTTTAATTTCTCATGTGCTTGTGTGGCGTTCCATTTCCGCTTCGTACCAGAAGCAGAATCAGCTTTAGAGCTTTGTCTCACAACGAGCCAAGGGTCACAGGGGGGAACACCTGTGTCAGTACTGCAGCCCAAAACCTCGGGGTGAGGGAGGAAGGGAGGGAGGGAGGGAGAAAACTGCACACCATCACATACCACCACGTACCAACCCTGCTTGTTACCTGGAGCAGGGTGACACATCACATCTCCTTTGGCTCCACACGGTCACCAGATCTCAAGAACCACAATCAACGAAGGTGTCCGGAGTGGAGGGAAGGAAACACATACAAGAGGTACGGGAATTTAAGGAGACTTGAGTTACGTCAATGTACCCACCATGGAAGAGAATTGTATGAATGTAATCCCTACAGGTTGCAATGAGCGCCACCCTCGAGTTTCTAAACCAAACTGATGATGTCGAGGGTTCTTCAAGGGATGGAAAACACAGCAAAACAAAAACGAAAAAAAAAAAATCATATGCCAAAAAAAAAAAAATTACTATAAAAAAATATTGAGAAATACTTGGGTGGCTAAATGTTAGTGCAGACGGTGACTGGAACAAGTTAAAGAGAGGCACCAGTGAATGTGTACAGGACATCAAACCAGTTTTAAAAGTTGTATAAAGTTCAAGTAGTGGCGAGGGAGGAATCAGTACAGAAGTACCTACTCCTACGAAGAAATTTATATATATATATATATATATATATATATATATATATATATATATATATATATATATATATATATATATATATATATATATATTCAAACGTATGAACACACAGACATATATACTACATAAATTCATACATACATACATACATACTTACGTCTATATATAAATATATATATATATATATATATATATATATATATATATATATATATATATATATATATATATATATATATATATACGGACTGACACACACACACACACACACACACACACACACACACACACACACACACACGGAATAAAAGGACAAAATCCCCAGAGCATACAAAAAAAGATAACATTTACAAATAGATATAACGCCGGATATATTTATACAAGGGGAACTGACACACACACACACACACACACACACACACACACACACACACACACACACACACACCCAGGCCAACAAACGAACAAATCTCACGGATCTACCCAGCCCCGGGTCGGCTCGTGTAAGGCACACTATTTTTTGACCATGGAAGGTTTATCTTCCAACCTGTATCACTCCTGCGTCCCTCACTTTATCACTGTTAACATTACTACTATCATGAATATTGTCATTATTACCATTACTTCCATTACTATTGTTATTTTTGGTATCATTATCTTTATTATCATTATCATTACTGTAGCTATTATTATCATTACTATTATTATTATTGCAGCTATTATTTCTACTATTATTATTATTGCTGTAGCTATTATTATCATTATTATCATTATCATTATTATTACTATCATTAATACTGTAGCCATTATTATCACCATCATTAATACTGTAGCTATCATTATTATTACTATTATTATTACTGTAGCTATCTTTATCATTACTATCATTATTACTGTAGCTATTATTATTATCAATATTATCATTATTACTGTAGCTATTATCATTATCATTATTACTGTAGCTACTATCATTATTACTATTACTATTACTGTAGCTATTATCATTACCATCATTATTGCTAAAGCTATTATTATTACTACTATCATTACTGCAGCTATTATTATTACTATCAATATTATTACTGTAGCTATTCTTATTATCATTAATACTGTAGCTATTATTATTATTACTATTATCATTACTGCAGCTATTATCATTATTACTATTATTATTACTGTAGTTATTACTATTACTATCATCATTACTGAAGCTATTGTCATCATTATTATCATTATTGTAACTATTATCATTATTATTATTATTACTGTAGCTATCATCATTACCATTATTATAGCTATAATAATTATTCATATTTTCATTCTCATGAACGGACGAAAGATGCTCTACGTACACCTAGTGAAATGCCAGGATCGTAAATATATATCCTTACCTACCTTCCTGTACCCAGCATCACGCCGGCAAATCACGCATCCTCGACGTAGGAGACAAAAATTTTGGATGGCTCTACGACTCGCCGCAAAACTAGGTAAATCCCTCTCCATCGCTATCTTTGAGAGACCAGGTGGGTCACGCTTAAGAAAGGCGGTCCAGAAGGTTACAGGCGGAGGAGGTTAGCCGACACAGACCCCCACCACAACAAACCCGCCCAGACATAGCTAAGACGTCGGCAGCCGTACACACACACTGGCGACACTCTTGCTGACCACGTCTCCTCAAAGCAAAAAAAAAGGGAGGGAGCCGCCCCTCCTCCTTCCTCCCAGCCGACCATCGGTGTCCGCAATGAACAACGCCCAGTTTAGCTGAGCTAATTCTCGTCACCCTCCCAAACTACCAGGAACACCAGTGCCTACGCACATACATCCCAAGGCCGTGTGTGTGTGTGTGTGTGTGTGTGTGTGTGTGTGTGTGTGTGTGTGTGTGTGTAAAACAAGGCACCAAAAGCACATTTCCAGAGAGCATCCCCCTCCCCCCCCCACACACACACACCAGAGAATATACACCACACACCTGTACGCTCTTTAACTCTCTTCCATTTCAATACCGCACCTTACCTTATCCACTGAGGAGTAGGAATTGGTAATATCCATAACGGATAATCTAGACATGGTGCCATAGGATCCCCTGCTCTCTATCATTCCCATATACTCTCTCTCTCTCTCTCTCTCTCTCTCTCTCTCTCTCTCTCTCTCTCTCTCTCTCTCTCTCTCTCTCTCTCTCTCTCTCTCTCTCAGGCACACAAAAAGCCGGCAGGATAAATAAACAACGGAAGAAATACTATCCACAGACGAAGCAAATCAGTATGGAAACCTGACAGGAGAGATGGCGAGGATAAATCCTACGAAGAACATCTTAAAAATTTTTTGCCACACATCTCACCCTCTGCTGCAGTACAGTATATTCTTAAGGTGTGAATGATATGAAGGACTTATCAACGTATATGAATACACAGCCTTCCTTAATCAAGTTCATCCAATCGATCGCGGAAACAATTGGAATTGTGTATGACCCAATTTTTACAGGTTTTTCATACATGATCATAACATGAACAACGTTTAACACTGCACCTTTTCCAGTGTTCTACACATTTGTCCGCCAAAAAAAAGAGAAAAAAATAATTTCCCCCAACGTCAGTGTTACATCTTTTTAGGTCTACATTTAATGGCTTTGTTCCAGTAACTGTAATTCTTTGCTTCAAAAAAAAAGAAATTCGGAATTGACGAGGTTGAATTTAATGAAAATTTAAAAAAAAAAAGAAAAATGAAAATCTGTCACAGGTCACTGCGAAGTGTACGCTTCTTCAACAGAACAGGGATCTGAAATACTTGACCTCAACTACACACTTCAGACTCCTCAGAGCTGCAATCAGCTTTGTCGCTCTTCTTTGTACATGTTCCAGCTTTTCCCCCCTCGTCTTCCTCCTTCTTTGTACATGTTCCAGCTTTTCCCCCCTCGTCTTCCTCCTGGTCTGCGAACCAGAAGTGGACGGCATACTCAAAGTGTGGTCTCACTAAGGCGTGAAGAAGAAGAAAAAATATAATAATAATGGCGTCAAACTTGTCTCTGGTGTTTTGTACTCGACCTTTCCTGGCGCTTACAGAACCCCACCATCCGGTGTCTGTCCTAGTTTCACTCACTTGCTAGCCAACGTGGAAGCTAGCCACCGTGTGAGCTAGCCACCGTGTAATTCAAAAAAAAAAAAAAATGTTTGCTGTTAACAACAACACCCATACTTCAGTGAGTGGACTTGGAAGCCATCAGCTCACGTGCGGGTGTGGGAGAAACACATGACAGGTATCTCGGTGAGAGAGAGAGAGAGAGAGAGAGAGAGAGAGAGAGAGAGAGAGAGAGAGAGAGAGAGAGAGAGAGAGAGAGAGAACATATGGCTGACAAAGGAGGAGCGCATTAGCGGAGGGAAGCGAGAGCCCTTGGAACGTATGTAGCACAACAACAAAGGCCTCAGTTGCCCAGGACGACCTCGCTCTGTCCCTACCAGGTGAGCGGGCTCTACAGGTGTTCCTACCAGGTGAACAGGCCCTACAGGTGTCCCTACCAGGTGAACGGGCTCTACAGGTGTTCCTACCAGGTGAACAGGCCCTACATGTGTTCCTACCAGGTGAACGGGTCCTACAGGTGTCCCTACCAGGTGAACGGGCTCTACAGGTGTTCCTACCAGGTGAACGGGCTCTACAGGTGTTCCTACCAGGTGAGCGGGCTCTACAGGTGTTCCTACCAGGTGAACGGGCTCTACAGGTGTTCCTACCAGGTGAACGGGCTCTACAGGTGTTCCTACCAGGTGAACGGGCTCTACAGATGTTCCTACCAGGTGAACAGGCTCTACAGGTATTCCTACTAGGTGTTCCTACCAGGTGAACAGGCCCTGCAGGTGTTCCTACCAGGTGAACGGGCTCTACAGGTGTTCCTACAAGGTGAGCAGGCTCTACAGGTGTTCCTACCAGGTGAACGGGCTCTACAGGTGTTCCTACCAGGTGAACGGGCTCTACAGGTGTTCCTACCAGGTGAACGGGCTCTACAGGTGTTCCTACCAGGTGAACGGGCTCTACAGGTGTTCCTACCAGGTGAACGGGTCCTACAGGTGTCCCTACCAGGTGAACGGGTCCTACAGGTGTCCCTACCAGGTGAACGGGCTCTACAGGTGTTCCTACCAGGTGAACGGGCTCTACAGGTGTTCCTACCAGGTGAACGGGCTCTACAGGTGTTCCTACCAGGTGAACGGGCTCTACAGGTGTTCCTACCAGGTGAACGGGCTCTACAGGTGTTCCTACCAGGTGAACGGGCTCTACAGGTGTTCCTACCAGGTGAACGGGCTCTACAGGTGTTCCTACCAGGTGAACGGGTCCTACAGGTGTCCCTACCAGGTGAACGGGCTCTACAGGTGTTCCTACCAGGTGAACGGGCTCTACAGGTGTTCCTACCAGGTGAACGGGCTCTACAGGTGTTCCTACCAGGTGAACGGGCTCTACAGGTGTTCCTACCAGGTGAACGGGCTCTACAGGTGTTCCTACCAGGTGAACGGGTCCTACAGGTGTCCCTACCAGGTGAACGGGCTCTACAGGTGTTCCTACCAGGTGAACGGGCTCTACAGGTGTTCCTACCAGGTGAACGGGCTCTACAGGTGTTCCTACCAGGTGAACGGGTCCTACAGGTGTCCCTACCAGGTGAGCGGGCTCTACAGGTGTTCCTACCAGGTGAACGGGCTCTACAGGTGTTCCTACCAGGTGAACGGGTCCTACAGGTGTCCCTACCAGGTGAACGGGCTCTACAGGTGTTCCTACCAGGTGAACGGGCTCTACAGGTGTTCCTACCAGGTGAACGGGCTCTACAGGTGTTCCTACCAGGTGAACGGGCTCTACAGGTGTTCCTACCAGGTGAACGGGCTCTACAGGTGTTCCTACCAGGTGAACGGGCTCTACAGGTGTTCCTACCAGGTGAACGGGCTCTACAGGTGTTCCTACCAGGTGAACGGGTCCTACAGGTGTCCCTACCAGGTGAACGGGCTCTACAGGTGTTCCTACCAGGTGAACGGGCTCTACAGGTGTTCCTACCAGGTGAACGGGCTCTACAGGTGTTCCTACCAGGTGAACGGGTCCTACAGGTGTCCCTACCAGGTGAACGGGCTCTACAGGTGTTCCTACCAGGTGAACGGGTCCTACAGGTGTCCCTACCAGGTGAGCGGGCTCTACAGGTGTTCCTACCAGGTGAACGGGCTCTACAGGTGTTCCTACCAGGTGAACGGGCTCTACAGGTGTTCCTACCAGGTGAACGGGCTCTACAGGTGTTCCTACCAGGTGAACGGGTCCTACAGGTGTCCCTACCAGGTGAGCGGGCTCTACAGGTGTTCCTACCAGGTGAACGGGCTCTACAGGTGTTCCTACCAGGTGAACGGGCTCTACAGGTGTTCCTACCAGGTGAACGGGCTCTACAGGTGTTCCTACCAGGTGAACGGGCTCTACAGGTGTTCCTACCAGGTGAACGGGCTCTACAGGTGTTCCTACCAGGTGAACGGGCTCTACAGGTGTTCCTACCAGGTGAACGGGCTCTACAGGTGTTCCTACCAGGTGAACGGGCTCTACAGGTGTTCCTACCAGGTGAACGGGTCCTACAGGTGTCCCTACCAGGTGAACGGGCTCTACAGGTGTTCCTACCAGGTGAACGGGCTCTACAGGTGTTCCTACCAGGTGAACGGGCTCTACAGGTGTTCCTACCAGGTGAACGGGTCCTACAGGTGTCCCTACCAGGTGAGCGGGCTCTACAGGTGTTCCTACCAGGTGAACGGGTCCTACAGGTGTCCCTACCAGGTGAGCGGGCTCTACAGGTGTTCCTACCAGGTGAACGGGTCCTACAGGTGTCCCTACCAGGTGAACGGGTCCTACAGGTGTCCCTACCAGGTGAACGGGCTCTACAGGTGTTCCTACCAGGTGAACGGGCTCTACAGGTGTTCCTACCAGGTGAACGGGTCCTACAGGTGTCCCTACCAGGTGAGCGGGCTCTACAGGTGTTCCTACCAGGTGAACGGGCTCTACAGGTGTTCCTACCAGGTGAACGGGCTCTACAGGTGTTCCTACCAGGTGAACGGGCTCTACAGGTGTTCCTACCAGGTGAACGGGTCCTACAGGTGTCCCTACCAGGTGAACGGGCTCTACAGGTGTTCCTACCAGGTGAACGGGTCCTACAGGTGTCCCTACCAGGTGAACGGGCTCTACAGGTGTTCCTACCAGGTGAACGGGCTCTACAGGTGTTCCTACCAGGTGAACGGGCTCTACAGGTGTTCCTACCAGGTGAACGGGCTCTACAGGTGTTCCTACCAGGTGAACGGGCTCTACAGGTGTTCCTACCAGGTGAACGGGCTCTACAGGTGTTCCTACCAGGTGAACGGGCTCTACAGGTGTTCCTACCAGGTGAACGGGCTCTACAGGTGTTCCTACCAGGTGAACGGGCTCTACAGGTGTTCCTACCAGGTGAGCGGGCTCTACAGGTGTTCCTACCAGGTGAACGGGCTCTACAGGTGTTCCTACCAGGTGAACGGGCTCTACAGGTGTTCCTACCAGGTGAACGGGTCCTACAGGTGTCCCTACCAGGTGAGCGGGCTCTACAGGTGTTCCTACCAGGTGAACGGGTCCTACAGGTGTCCCTACCAGGTGAGCGGGCTCTACAGGTGTTCCTACCAGGTGAACGGGTCCTACAGGTGTCCCTACCAGGTGAACGGGCTCTACAGGTGTTCCTACCAGGTGAACGGGCTCTACAGGTGTTCCTACCAGGTGAACGGGCTCTACAGGTGTTCCTACCAGGTGAACGGGCTCTACAGGTGTTCCTACCAGGTGAACGGGTCCTACAGGTGTCCCTACCAGGTGAGCGGGCTCTACAGGTGTTCCTACCAGGTGAACGGGCTCTACAGGTGTTCCTACCAGGTGAACGGGCTCTACAGGTGTTCCTACCAGGTGAACGGGCTCTACAGGTGTTCCTACCAGGTGAACGGGCTCTACAGGTGTTCCTACCAGGTGAACGGGTCCTACAGGTGTCCCTACCAGGTGAGCGGGCTCTACAGGTGTTCCTACCAGGTGAACGGGCTCTACAGGTGTTCCTACCAGGTGAACGGGCTCTACAGGTGTTCCTACCAGGTGAACGGGTCCTACAGGTGTCCCTACCAGGTGAGCGGGCTCTACAGGTGTTCCTACCAGGTGAGCGGGCTCTACAGGTGTTCCTACCAGGTGAACGGGCTCTACAGGTGTTCCTACCAGGTGAACGGGCTCTACAGGTGTTCCTACCAGGTGAACGGGCTCTACAGGTGTTCCTACCAGGTGAACGGGCTCTACAGGTGTTCCTACCAGGTGAGCGGGCTCTACAGGTGTTCCTACCAGGTGAACGGGCTCTACAGGTGTTCCTACCAGGTGAACGGGCTCTACAGGTGTTCCTACCAGGTGAACGGGCTCTACAGGTGTTCCTACCAGGTGAACGGGTCCTACAGGTGTCCCTACCAGGTGAGCGGGCTCTACAGGTGTTCCTACCAGGTGAACGGGCTCTACAGGTGTTCCTACCAGGTGAACGGGCTCTACAGGTGTTCCTACCAGGTGAACGGGCTCTACAGGTGTTCCTACCAGGTGAGCGGGCTCTACAGGTGTTCCTACCAGGTGAACGGGCTCTACAGGTGTTCCTACCAGGTGAACGGGCTCTACAGGTGTTCCTACCAGGTGAGCGGGCTCTACAGGTGTTCCTACCAGGTGAACGGGCTCTACAGGTGTTCCTACCAGGTGAACGGGTCCTACAGGTGTCCCTACCAGGTGAACGGGCTCTACAGGTGTTCCTACCAGGTGAACGGGCTCTACAGGTGTTCCTACCAGGTGAACGGGCTCTACAGGTGTTCCTACCAGGTGAACGGGCTCTACAGGTGTTCCTACCAGGTGAACGGGCTCTACAGGTGTTCCTACCAGGTGAACGGGCTCTACAGGTGTTCCTACCAGGTGAACGGGCTCTACAGGTGTTCCTACCAGGTGAACGGGCTCTACAGGTGTTCCTACCAGGTGAACGGGTCCTACAGGTGTCCCTACCAGGTGAACGGGCTCTACAGGTGTTCCTACCAGGTGAACGGGCTCTACAGGTGTTCCTACCAGGTGAACGGGCTCTACAGGTGTTCCTACCAGGTGAACGGGCTCTACAGGTGTTCCTACCAGGTGAACGGGCTCTACAGGTGTTCCTACCAGGTGAACGGGCTCTACAGGTGTTCCTACCAGGTGAACGGGCTCTACAGGTGTTCCTACCAGGTGAACGGGCTCTACAGGTGTTCCTACCAGGTGAACGGGCTCTACAGGTGTTCCTACCAGGTGAACGGGTCCTACAGGTGTCCCTACCAGGTGAACGGGTCCTACAGGTGTCCCTACCAGGTGAACGGGCTCTACAGGTGTTCCTACCAGGTGAACGGGCTCTACAGGTGTTCCTACCAGGTGAACGGGCTCTACAGGTGTTCCTACCAGGTGAACGGGCTCTACAGGTGTTCCTACCAGGTGAACGGGCTCTACAGGTGTTCCTACCAGGTGAACGGGCTCTACAGGTGTTCCTACCAGGTGAACGGGCTCTACAGGTGTTCCTACCAGGTGAACGGGCTCTACAGGTGTTCCTACCAGGTGAACGGGTCCTACAGGTGTCCCTACCAGGTGAGCGGGCTCTACAGGTGTTCCTACCAGGTGAACGGGCTCTACAGGTGTTCCTACCAGGTGAACGGGCTCTACAGGTGTTCCTACCAGGTGAACGGGCTCTACAGGTGTTCCTACCAGGTGAACGGGCTCTACAGGTGTTCCTACCAGGTGAACGGGCTCTACAGGTGTTCCTACCAGGTGAACGGGCTCTACAGGTGTTCCTACCAGGTGAACGGGCTCTACAGGTGTTCCTACCAGGTGAACGGGCTCTACAGGTGTTCCTACCAGGTGAACGGGCTCTACAGGTGTTCCTACCAGGTGAACGGGCTCTACAGGTGTTCCTACCAGGTGAACGGGCTCTACAGGTGTTCCTACCAGGTGAACGGGCTCTACAGGTGTTCCTACCAGGTGAACGGGCTCTACAGGTGTTCCTACCAGGTGAACGGGCTCTACAGGTGTTCCTACCAGGTGAACGGGCTCTACAGGTGTTCCTACCAGGTGAACGGGCTCTACAGGTGTTCCTACCAGGTGAACGGGCTCTACAGGTGTTCCTACCAGGTGAACGGGCTCTACAGGTGTTCCTACCAGGTGAACGGGCTCTACAGGTGTTCCTACCAGGTGAACGGGCTCTACAGGTGTTCCTACCAGGTGAACGGGCTCTACAGGTGTTCCTACCAGGTGAACGGGTCCTACAGGTGTCCCTACCAGGTGAACGGGCTCTACAGGTGTTCCTACCAGGTGAACGGGCTCTACAGGTGTTCCTACCAGGTGAACGGGCTCTACAGGTGTTCCTACCAGGTGAACGGGTCCTACAGGTGTCCCTACCAGGTGAGCGGGCTCTACAGGTGTTCCTACCAGGTGAACGGGTCCTACAGGTGTCCCTACCAGGTGAACGGGTCCTACAGGTGTCCCTACCAGGTGAACGGGTCCTACAGGTGTCCCTACCAGGTGAACGGGTCCTACAGGTGTCCCTACCAGGTGAACGGGTCCTACAGGTGTCCCTACCAGGTGAACGGGCTCTACAGGTGTTCCTACCAGGTGAACGGGTCCTACAGGTGTCCCTACCAGGTGAACGGGTCCTACAGGTGTCCCTACCAGGTGAACGGGCTCTACAGGTGTTCCTACCAGGTGAACGGGCTCTACAGGTGTTCCTACCAGGTGAACGGGCTCTACAGGTGTTCCTACCAGGTGAACGGGCTCTACAGGTGTTCCTACCAGGTGAACGGGTCCTACAGGTGTCCCTACCAGGTGAACGGGCTCTACAGGTGTTCCTACCAGGTGAACGGGTCCTACAGGTGTCCCTACCAGGTGAACGGGCTCTACAGGTGTTCCTACCAGGTGAACGGGCTCTACAGGTGTTCCTACCAGGTGAACGGGCTCTACAGGTGTTCCTACCAGGTGAACGGGCTCTACAGGTGTTCCTACCAGGTGAACGGGCTCTACAGGTGTTCCTACCAGGTGAACGGGCTCTACAGGTGTTCCTACCAGGTGAACGGGCTCTACAGGTGTTCCTACCAGGTGAACGGGCTCTACAGGTGTTCCTACCAGGTGAACGGGCTCTACAGGTGTTCCTACCAGGTGAACGGGCTCTACAGGTGTTCCTACCAGGTGAACGGGCTCTACAGGTGTTCCTACCAGGTGAACGGGCTCTACAGGTGTTCCTACCAGGTGAACGGGTCCTACAGGTGTCCCTACCAGGTGAACGGGCTCTACAGGTGTTCCTACCAGGTGAACGGGCTCTACAGGTGTTCCTACCAGGTGAACGGGCTCTACAGGTGTTCCTACCAGGTGAACGGGTCCTACAGGTGTCCCTACCAGGTGAGCGGGCTCTACAGGTGTTCCTACCAGGTGAACGGGCTCTACAGGTGTTCCTACCAGGTGAACGGGTCCTACAGGTGTCCCTACCAGGTGAGCGGGCTCTACAGGTGTTCCTACCAGGTGAACGGGCTCTACAGGTGTTCCTACCAGGTGAACGGGTCCTACAGGTGTCCCTACCAGGTGAGCGGGCTCTACAGGTGTTCCTACCAGGTGAACGGGCTCTACAGGTGTTCCTACCAGGTGAACGGGCTCTACAGGTGTTCCTACCAGGTGAACGGGTCCTACAGGTGTCCCTACCAGGTGAGCGGGCTCTACAGGTGTTCCTACCAGGTGAACGGGTCCTACAGGTGTCCCTACCAGGTGAGCGGGCTCTACAGGTGTTCCTACCAGGTGAACGGGTCCTACAGGTGTCCCTACCAGGTGAGCGGGCTCTACAGGTGTTCCTACCAGGTGAACGGGCTCTACAGGTGTTCCTACCAGGTGAACGGGCTCTACAGGTGTTCCTACCAGGTGAACGGGCTCTACAGGTGTTCCTACCAGGTGAACGGGCTCTACAGGTGTTCCTACCAGGTGAACGGGCTCTACAGGTGTTCCTACCAGGTGAACGGGCTCTACAGGTGTTCCTACCAGGTGAACGGGCTCTACAGGTGTTCCTACCAGGTGAACGGGCTCTACAGGTGTTCCTACCAGGTGAACGGGCTCTACAGGTGTTCCTACCAGGTGAACGGGCTCTACAGGTGTTCCTACCAGGTGAACGGGTCCTACAGGTGTCCCTACCAGGTGAGCGGGCTCTACAGGTGTTCCTACCAGGTGAACGGGCTCTACAGGTGTTCCTACCAGGTGAACGGGCTCTACAGGTGTTCCTACCAGGTGAACGGGCTCTACAGGTGTTCCTACCAGGTGAACGGGTCCTACAGGTGTCCCTACCAGGTGAACGGGCTCTACAGGTGTTCCTACCAGGTGAACGGGCTCTACAGGTGTTCCTACCAGGTGAACGGGCTCTACAGGTGTTCCTACCAGGTGAACGGGCTCTACAGGTGTTCCTACCAGGTGAACGGGCTCTACAGGTGTTCCTACCAGGTGAACGGGCTCTACAGGTGTTCCTACCAGGTGAACGGGCTCTACAGGTGTTCCTACCAGGTGAACGGGTCCTACAGGTGTCCCTACCAGGTGAACGGGTCCTACAGGTGTCCCTACCAGGTGAACGGGCTCTACAGGTGTTCCTACCAGGTGAACGGGTCCTACAGGTGTCCCTACCAGGTGAGCGGGCTCTACAGGTGTTCCTACCAGGTGAACGGGCTCTACAGGTGTTCCTACCAGGTGAACGGGCTCTACAGGTGTTCCTACCAGGTGAACGGGCTCTACAGGTGTTCCTACCAGGTGAACGGGCTCTACAGGTGTTCCTACCAGGTGAACGGGCTCTACAGGTGTTCCTACCAGGTGAACGGGCTCTACAGGTGTTCCTACCAGGTGAACGGGCTCTACAGGTGTTCCTACCAGGTGAACGGGCTCTACAGGTGTTCCTACCAGGTGAACGGGCTCTACAGGTGTTCCTACCAGGTGAACGGGCTCTACAGGTGTTCCTACCAGGTGAACGGGCTCTACAGGTGTTCCTACCAGGTGAACGGGTCCTACAGGTGTCCCTACCAGGTGAGCGGGCTCTACAGGTGTTCCTACCAGGTGAACGGGCTCTACAGGTGTTCCTACCAGGTGAACGGGTCCTACAGGTGTCCCTACCAGGTGAGCGGGCTCTACAGGTGTTCCTACCAGGTGAACGGGCTCTACAGGTGTTCCTACCAGGTGAACGGGTCCTACAGGTGTCCCTACCAGGTGAGCGGGCTCTACAGGTGTTCCTACCAGGTGAACGGGCTCTACAGGTGTTCCTACCAGGTGAACGGGTCCTACAGGTGTCCCTACCAGGTGAACGGGCTCTACAGGTGTTCCTACCAGGTGAACGGGTCCTACAGGTGTCCCTACCAGGTGAGCGGGCTCTACAGGTGTTCCTACCAGGTGAACGGGTCCTACAGGTGTCCCTACCAGGTGAACGGGTCCTACAGGTGTCCCTACCAGGTGAACGGGCTCTACAGGTGTTCCTACCAGGTGAACGGGCTCTACAGGTGTTCCTACCAGGTGAACGGGCTCTACAGGTGTTCCTACCAGGTGAACGGGCTCTACAGGTGTTCCTACCAGGTGAACGGGCTCTACAGGTGTTCCTACCAGGTGAACGGGCTCTACAGGTGTTCCTACCAGGTGAACGGGTCCTACAGGTGTCCCTACCAGGTGAACGGGCTTGCTTCCGATGGGAGGTGGAGTGACAACAAAACACTGCTGGAAGCTAAACTGGCTGGGGAAACAAAAACAAGTAAACTAAAAACCCCCCCGAGCCGGGGCCCCCGGCAAGCCCATGGGCTGGCAAAAAAGTCTTGCCCCGCGCCCCCTTACACCAATGCCACTCATCTGTCCCCCTCCCTCGCCAAGCTGAACAACGTTTACACCACAACTCCATAAATGGAGTAGTGGGATTCACATGAAATCCTCCCACCCGTTCCGATGAATTACAGCAAGACCTGGAGGCGATCATATAGACATTAGGCTCAGCGCAATTACCCCAACGCGGGAGACTGGATCTGGCCGGCCTGTCTCCCGCCGCGCACTGTTTGTTGACATTGCCGCCCTACTTCACTTAGCTGACATGGAACATACCAGACTGTTCCGTGCATCAGCATATTGCAGTCCGGGAATTATGTTTGGATGTCGTGACCCAAATTAATTCTCCATCATCACCGGGATTTGTTATATATGTTATTGTTAATACTTGTTGCCAGTTACCATGGGACCGCTATAATGCATTCATTCCCTCCTGATGCAGCATCTACTTTTTTCTTTTTTTTTTTCTAAACTGTCACAATAAAGAACGCTGCTTGACCATTTATTAGCATACTTTAACAGCAGCAGTTTTATCTATATGTTTACACAGAGACACATCACAATTTTGTTTAAGCATATTATAAACTAATTAGTATTGTAAGCTGATGTCTATTCATTTCTTCTCGGAGGACGTTAACGAACGCGTGAGATCATACGAAGCTGACACCCGGGGTGGTGGAGTGATTGGCTCTCTGGGCCATCAGGAAGGACGGAAGCGCTACGTAAGCTATTTCCATCAACTGAAAAATCTTGTAACATTGTCTTCAGGTGTTATGGATCACGGCAAGACAACACATACCCCCTTTTACTATGTCACGTGAACTTCAATAGCATGTATGTATGTGGCCCTCACGTGTCACGCCTTTCCAAAAAAACAAAAAATTAAAACACGAGTGGAAAATAACCCTGTAAAAATTCTCTTCAAGGGAAAAAAAAATATTCGAGACCAACTCAAATGTGAATAAAAAGAAAAATCTTGATCAATTAACCATGTCGTAGATCCCTGCCTCTCACCAGAGGGCCAGAGAGAGAAAGGCGATGATTCCTCCAGTTGAGGAAACTGAGAGGAACACAGCTCCTGCCGTGCGAGACACCATCTAGTCCCCCAAGACTCCTTGTGGCCATCTCGAGCAAAAAGGAGGAATATAAAAACCCACGCGACTTGCTGAGCCCCTCGTGAGGCCCCACCTGAGACTCCTCATCAGAGCCCATCTACCCCTCACAGCTCTTGGGAGATGGTGTCCTCACCGCTCTCGCTGTGGTGGTGGCCATAGGTCGGCTAAGACACCACGGCTCCAGCCACGGCACCTGTGCACGGGCAGGTGCTTGCACGGACCAGGAGGCTGCAGCGTGCACGGAGAAGACAGTTCCTGGAGACCACATAGATACGCTCCAGAATATCTTCTTCCTTTTCGAGCTACGAAGCCGCCTCTAACTCTCAGATGTAATGATGGTCGTGATTCCACCCTACGAGCATGACGTTTACGACCATTCAGCACGGCGGTACACGACCCTTGAGTACGACGATGCGACCCTTGGATACGTCAGAGCTAGCCTCTAACCTGAACCCTTTTTAAGGGCTAGGTCTACAGCCAAGCAATGATTCCTAAATGTCTCACGGTCGTGTTCAAGGGGGGCTAGCTCATATCCCTTAGGGTAGAGTGCAGGTCAGATCTCGATCTCGGAGACCGAGAGCCTCCAGCAGCTCAGTAGGGAGAGTCACATGGATGTGTATCAGGAGGAGGTGAACTTGACGAGTGAAGGAAAAAAGAAAAAAAAATAATGCCCTTCTGAAATCCCCTTCATTTCCAGAGCTACACAGTTTGCTGACTCTGCCGGCGGGTCCGTGTGGAACTCCACTAATTCCAGGTTTTATTCCGGGATATTTACACCCGCATCTAAACACTCAACATTAAAATATGGGATTCTAAACAGCAGCTCTTAATAATCTGCTAACGTTATATATACGTGAAAAAAAATGTACTAATAACTGCCTTCTGCTTTACTATATCATGTTTCCTACCACACAAGATGACGACCACAGATGACCTCGCCACGGACCAATAAGGTCGCCTGTTACCTGCCCTTCCCATACTTTCCCATGACGTTGAATCGACGTTTCTGGTGTACAAACGGACAGAATCTGCATAACTGCATCTGTCTGAGAGTGCGTCTGTGTGAGCAAAGGACACCCAGCTAAGCTAACTACGGCTGTGGGTGTACGAGCAGCAGTGAGTCAAGGCGACGTGGTGTCCGCTCCCTCACACCGGCACCGGTCTACGGCACAGCACAAGAGCCATCACCAGCAAGCCAGCCAGCCTGCCTCACGTCTTGCTCTCCTTCCCTCGCGTACTGCTTCGGTCGTGGTGTTCCCTGTGTTTCTCTCCTTCCCTCCTTTCAACCTTCCCAGGTCTCTTCCCTCTTCTTCCTCCCCTCCCTCTCTGTTCAGCAGCTACTCTCTCTCTCTCTCTCTCTCTCTCTCTGCGACCCTTGAGCACCATGGTACGACCCTCGAGCACCATGGTACGTCCCTTGAGCACCATGGTACGACCCTCGAGCACCATGGTACGACCCTCGAGCACCATGGTACGACCCTCGAGCACCATGGTACGGCCCTTGAGCACCATGGTACGACCCTCGAGCACCATGGTACGACCCTCGAGCACCATGGTACGACCCTCGAGCACCATGGTACGACCCTCGAGCACCATGGTACGACCCTTGAGCACCATGGTACGACCCTTGAGCATCAAGGGACGACTTTCGAGCCACCTAGGCACGACCTCTGAGCACCACTGGCAATACCCTCAAGCACGAAGCATGACACCTGGGTATGGCGGCTTGGATCTTTGACCTGACCCTAATAGAATCTGGTCAGACATCATGTTATATAAATGGTCAGCGCCGTGGTGGCCAATGGTCGTACCGTCGTACTCATGGGGATTAAAGCCTAACGAGTCAAACTGCTGGTTTCGTTAATAACACGTTTATATATATACATACATATATATATATATATATATATATATATAATATATATATATATATATATATATATATATATAATATAATCATCCGATACAGCACGGGGGCAAAATACATCCCTGTCAAGGCCATCTCGAGCGTAAGATAAAACTAAAAGAAAAAAGAAAATAGAAAATAATCCGGGTCGTGCGGGTCTGTCACCTTGATTCACAGGATGAAAGGCTATACGAAGAGGGAAAGACACAAGATGGGAGGGAATGCCATAGCTTAGCTGTAAGACGGTAGAATGCGGTATCATAACAGCCAATCCTCAAGTGGTCAGTCTTCACACAGAAACTGTAGGAAGCAGCGACCAAACACGTGCCATGGGTGAGCCAGTTTTGCCCCCATCCAGTAGCCGAACAAGTTACTGGCATGTTTATCCAATAACATCTGAAAGACACATGCATATCTTATGACTGGTTAGATTAACATCTGCTTCCCTAATATACCATTAGATTAACACTGGCTTCTCTCATAACTAGTCAGATTAACAACATCTGGTTATCGATTTCAATCGTTAAATTAACGACGTTTAATTGTTTGAATACTGACCTGATAGACGTCTTTCCTTCGTATCCAATGCTCAGGTTTACAGCTGTCATCCATAACTAATGAATATATAAAAAAGGTTAACATAATGTTAATCGCACACACTGTCTGGTCATTTTTATCTATCAGGCAGCTAATTTGGGACACCTGGTTAGGTCAGTGATCGAGCCACCACACCCAAATGTCGTCATGTTGTACTCGAGAGCCGTACCGTTGTGCTCAAAGGTCGTACCGTCGTGCTTAAGGGCCGTACCGTCGTGCTCAAGGATCGTACCGTCGTGTTCAATGGTTGTACCGTCGTGCTTAAGGGTCGTACCGTCGTGCTCGAGGGTCGTACCGCCGTGTTGCAGGTGGTTGACGAGCGACCAGAGATTGGTGCCATCATCGTTAGCACACAAGTAGTTCACTGGGGTAAATGGCCGTCATTCAACGTGAGAACGAAGACCAGAAAGAAATCTTCCCCATCTTTCCCCTCACTGTCTCCCCAGTTAATTCCCTATAATTATCTCCCCACTTACATCTTTACCAGTGTCTCCCCCCTCTCTCAGGGTCTCTCTCTCTCCTCTCTCTCTCTCCTCTCTCTCTCTCTCTCTCTCTCTCTCTCTCTCTCTCTCTCTCTCTCTCTCCTCTCCCCTACGCTGACGTCTGGCGTTCATACCCTGATCCACTTCGTCGTTTCAACATCTCTTCCTTTCTCCTCCCATTCGTTTCCGTGACTTTATTCAATCGTAGTAAAGTTTTGCGTGACGCGAGAGAGAGCTGAGTAGACACCTCATTTTCTGTCCCGCGTCCACTACCCTGATCGCGAAGGTAACCTACCAATGGGGTGCCCTTGCAATTTTTCTCCCCACCGCTGCGAGTGAAGATAACAGGAGCATCGTAATAAATCAGATGAAAAAAAAAATGAAAAACAGGTAAACAGTAAGAGTAAATAGGAGCAAAAGACTGGAGAGTGGGCTGGCAGCAGCGAAGACCAACCATCTCATCTCGCTCAGTGCAAAACGAAACCCTAAAAATACTTTTTGAGTTGCCGTTCCTCTTATGATTCTGTCATCTCGTCCGGGCTGGCGGCGGCTGGAGAGGGAGAAAATTGTTAGCTTTTAATTTACCCGGCGATTCTTGAAGCTGCACCAATCCCATTTATTGCCGGGAGATGTTCATCTGGGAGTGGCCGACGCGACTAAGGACACGGGCAGATCTACACGAGCTTATCAAAGGCCCGGGCTGCCTCCTACCCTGCCCGCCCTCCTTCCTTCCCTCCCACCCGACCGACCAACCCACCCCTGCTCGCTGCCGACGTCTCCCAAAACGCCTTCCTTTGAGCTGGAAAATGTTGGTTTTTAATTTTGCCGGCGGCTTTTTTTAAAGAGAGGCGAAGAGACCATCCAGCGATGATGACATTTCGGCTTCGGAGTCCGTGCGGGAGGAAGGAGGAAGGAAGGTGGAGGAGGAGGAGGAGTAGGAGGAGGAGTTGCTGCTGCTGCTGCGTGGGGGGGATGATGATGAAATGGTGGAGAGACTGTGGAGAATTCTGACGGTCTTTATCCGAAGGCCGATCTCTCCCTTCCACTACGCTGGGGGGAACCTGCCCTTCTCTTGTCTCACTCACGACCGCCTAATCCTACTAGCTAATTCCACTGGCTAATCCTGCCAGCTAATTCCACTGCTTAATCCTACTGGTTAATCCTACTAGCTAATTCCATTGTTCAATCCTACTGGCTAATTCCACTGTCTAGTCTATTCCTACTGGCTGATCATGTATACTACAAAAAGGCGGACCCGTCTCTAACCTGTGTATAGACACGTCGCAGAAGTTGACACAAGCACGACAACTAACCCCCCATACACAGTTGCCAATAATTCACCCATTTCCTCGGCATGATAGAAATTGCTGGCTGCTGGGGCGATACAGTTACGGGAAAATATGTTGCTTGCGAACGAAAAGGTTGTCCTGGCAATATGAGAGGTATGATGAAGAGGAAAATGGCGGGAGTGAATGATTACACCACGAAACAATGTCATTCCGCCGTTCTTCGACGTTGTGGGAGAATTTACTCGGGTAAGTCCGAGTCCAAAGGTCAGGTGTGCATTCGATCGAGTCTTTGGCGTACGTGTGATTCAGTTTCAGGCCCATGCAGTAGCTAGCAGATGTGGGCACGGAGGCACCGAATCTGCTGGTGCTAATGAGGTAGTTGCCCAATGTTTCAAGTTCATCCGTTGAGAACGGCAGTACCACACAACCCTTGGGCACGACGGTACCATCCTCAAGGTATGATCCCCTGGTATGTGACCTTAACCCTTAATGCTCAGGTTCAGAGGTCACACCAATCATACCCAAGCGTCGTGCCGTCGTGTCCCAGGGTCGTGCCGTCGTGTTCGAGGGTCGCGTCGTCGTGCTCGGGGGATGCATGTATGTTTTAGTACACTGGTGATCACCTCCTGTGACTTTGGTCATGATAAAACCAGCACAGGTGATGTTGTCTTAGCTCTGGACACACCTGACCGCGTACGGTTTCTTTAGCAGGGGACCGGTCTGTCAGAGAGGTTCTCTGATTATCGGACCTGTTGTTATCATGCCGTAATTATTCTACATAACCGGCTACCGGCTGTGTGTGTGTGGGTGTGTGACCGGTTCTAAGCTCATCTGATTATCCAAAGCTACGGACATTAATTCAGTACCCACACTATACTGAAATACACATACAAATACAGTAAAGTGAGTGTTTGCAATGAGGCACAGCTAACCACCCAGCAGCAGCCAACACAGAGAACTAACCAGCAGCCAGTAAGCTAACAGCTTTGCACAGCCAACAAACACAGCTAACCAAGCAACCAGTCAGCCAGCAAAGACAGCTAACCGGGCAGCTAATCAGCCAGCAAACTACAGCTAACCAGCTAGCAACCACAGCTAACCAGCCAGTCAGCAAGCACAGCTAAATGGCAGACAGTCAGCAAAAACAACCGACCAACCTGGCAGCAAACACAGCCAACCAGCACAGCTGACCAGCCAGCCACCATCCCAGACCCTGCCACAGGACCTAGACCCCCGTCTTCCTGGCATAATGAGGAGGGGAAGGCCCGGCCCTTGGAGCACGAGGACCCTCTCACCCAGAGTAAACATTGAAGTTTTAATTCCTTCATCAAAGACCTAAGTGGACGGCCGCCCTACTGCTTGCTTGGCTCCCCGGCTGCCTGAGCCCATAAGAAGACGTTCGCTAAGGTGGTTTCCCCTCCTGGCTCTCCCTAGCGTTCCCCTTACGAGCGCATACTTTATCGTGTGTGTGTGTGTGTGTGTGTGTGTGTGTGTGTGTGTGTGTGTGTGTGTGTGTGTACATATCAATCATACTTGATCGCTGTATATTTGAATTAATGTGTATACTTTGTGCTTAAGTGTTTTTCTCGTTCGAGTGTGTATAGTTTGGTTTTATGAGTATATACTTTGTTTATATTTTATCTAGTGTGTGAGTTGACTTTTTTCTGCAAAACTTTATATCAGTCGTGTGTGTGTGTGTGTGTGTGTGTGTGTGTGTGTGTGTGTGTGTGTGTGTGTACACTTTATTTTTTCCATATGTGTGTACTTTATGTCGTATGAATATCTACGTGTGAACATATCATGCCTATGTTTACATCACATTCATGTTACATTGACCTATTTCCAGCAACGTCTCTGTGTGTGTGTGTGTGTGTGTGTGTGTGTGTGTGTGTGTGTGTGTGTGTTATCCACGCGTCGTTCACTTGTTTCTCAGAACCTCTTTGTTTTGTATATGTCGTTGGGATATTGTTTACATCATGTGTTTGTTGGCAGATCTCACCACTTCCTCCATTGCTCCTAAGACCATCATTATCATCATCATCATCATCAGATCATCACTATAGTCAACCAACCCAATCATCTCTAGCCACATCATCATCATCATCATCATCTTCGTCATCTCCCCATCTCCTCCATCACTCCGTCTTCTTCATCTCCTCCATCACTCCGTCTTCTTCATCTCCTCCATCACTCCGTCTTCTTCATCTCCCCATCTCCTCCATCACTCAGTCTTCTTCATCTCCCCATCTCCTCCATCACTCAGTCTTCTTCATCTCCTTCATCACTCCGTCTTCTTCATCTCCTTTATCACTCCGTCTTCTTCATCTCCTCCATCAGTCCGTCTTCTTCATCTCCCCATCTCCTCCATCACTCCGTCTTCATCTCCCCATCTCCTCCATCACTCCGTCTTCTTCATCTCCCCATCATGTCCTCCTCCTCCTCCTCCTTCTCTCCACGCAATCCACTACTTCTTCTCCCTCTCTCGTTCCTCTCCCCCAGCATCCCGCTGCCTCCCCCAGTCCTTTCCGGCTGGGCCTCGCCTCCTCCCCACGCCCCCAGCTCCTGATGAGCACCCACCCACCAGGACGAAAAGGTATTTCTTTTACGGAAATGACTCTGCAGATGGACAACCCGCCGTATCACAGGCATCTTCAAAAGTGACACATTTTCCCGGATTAATATCTGGGAGAACCGGAGACGAGGCCTGGGATCTTCCTCAACGATGATGATTACTGGGGCTTCTCCTGTCAGAGGGTGCACGGGTCTGGAGAGGAGGAGGAGGAGGAGGAGGAGGAGGAGGAGGAGGAGGGTGGGGGGTGGAGGGGGGGTAGTAGTAGAAGGTGCCGGGAGGGGAGGGAAGGGGAGGGTGTGTGTCTGTAGAGGGATGTTGGGAGGTTCGTCTGTGGAAGGATGCTGAGGTCTGTGGGAGGGTTGCTGGAGGCCTCCGAAGGGATGGTGTAGTCCGTGAAGAGTTGCTGAGGGTCTGCGAAGGGTTGCTGGGGGTCTGTAAAGAGTTGCCGAGTGTCTGTGAAGGGATGGTGTAGTCCGTGAAGAGTTGCTGAGGGTCTGTGAAGGGTTGCCGAGGGTCTGTGAAGGGATGCTGAGGATTTGCGAAGGGTTGCCGAGGGTCTGTGAAGGGCTGCTGAGGGTCTGTGAAGTGTTGCTGGGGGGTCTGTGAAGGGTTGCTGGGGGGTCTGTAAAGTATTGCTGAGGGTCTGTGAAGTGTCGCCGAGGGTCTGCGAAGGGATGCTGAGGGTCTGTGAAGAGTTGCTGGGGGTCTGTGAAGGACTGCTGGGGGTTTTGTAAAGGGATGCGGGGGGTGGGTTGATTGGGGAAGGAGGGTGTCGGTCGGGGGGGTCTGTACGTGTGAAAGACAAAGAGTAGATAACGATGTCCTGGGAAGGGAGTTCTCCGCTGGAGAACAGACACTGAATCCTAACTCACTCACTCGTCCTTATAGAAGGAGAACTGAGACAGTGAAGCGGGGAGGGAGGGAGGGCTCGCTCGCTGTCTTCCCCACCCACACACCACCCGCACCTCCGCCACGTCCAACAGCCGGTGGGAGAACGGATCTACGGGAACACCGTGCAGGCTAGTGTATAATGGCACGGACACCGTCCACGGCATCGTGAATGGGGAAACCACGTTCTGAGCTCTGTTCGGCCGCAGGGTACCCACGGGAAAGAGTGAGGGAGTTAAGCCGCTTCTCTGCTTAAAGAATGACGTTGGAATACTTGTGTATTATATATTAATTCTTCAGCAGGTTATACAGAGGTAAAGAATACCATTACAGTATTATGTCTGGGTGTTTTGACTCTGCTGCTGATGGCCTTCAATTTGGACAAAGACCTAAAAGCTTTTCAGTCCTACGTTTTTGTCCACGTTTATGAGACCGGGAGATGATGGGGGTCTGTGGATGGACTGCTAAGGGGGTCTGTGGATGGAATGCTGGGAGGTTTTGTGGATGGAATGCTAGGGGGGTCTGTGGATGGAATGCTAGGGGGTTCTGTGGATGGAATGCTAGGGGGGGTCTGTGGATGGAATGCTAGGGGGGTCTGTGGATGGAATGCTAGGGGGGTCTGTGGACGGAATGCTAGTGTAGGGTCTGTGGATAGGATGCTGGGGTCTGTGGATAAATGCTGGAGTCTGTGGATAGATGTTGGGGGTCTCTGGATAGGTGCTGGGGTCTGTGAATGGATACTGGGGGTCTGAAGATGGAATGATGGGGGGAGGGTGGGTCTGTCGAGGTATCCTGGGGTCTGGAAGGCTTAGGTGCGGTGTGTCCTGTATCTACAAAACAGCTCATAAATGGTGACTATGAAGCCAGCGTCCATCCTAAGTCTACTGGTTCAAGGCGGGAGTCCGGGTGTCAGAGACCAGTGCTGCCAGAGGCTACACTTGAGTCGTGATTAACAAATAAGCCTTCATCATGGGACACATCTTCCGTCAAGACACTACCAAAAGGAAAAAAATAGATTTCTATTGATCGTTTGAACTTATTTAAACCACTAATCAAGAGACGCGTCTACGGATACAATTAATTCGATACGACGTATCAATATGATGATGAAAGTGATACACACACACACACACACACACACAAATAAAGCACTCAAATGAAAATGATTCAACGAGGCAGTAAAGCGAGTCTCACAATGGTTTAAACCCTCATTAATGACATACTGTCATTACTGCAATACATGATGGAAATAAGCAGAATCCTCAGAGACATGTTAAATGCCCGGATGTTCTAATCTCTCGGGATGTGCGTTAAGAAAACTTACTTCATCTGCATGTAATGTGAAGTGCGCGAAGTGGGAGTAACAGATATACTAAAGGAACGACCTCGTGGTTTGATAATGAACTAGACATCAAAACACGACATTACGAAGCTCCAAGTGAAGCGATCACATGGGTGAATGAGCCACGAAGTGTATCCATCGTGTGTTTACAGAGGAAAAAAAAAATATAGATATATATATATATATATATATATATATATATATATATATATATATATATATATATATATTTTTTTTTTTTTTTTTTTTTATACTTTGTCGCTGTCTCCCGCGTTTGCGAGGTAGCGCAAGGAAACAGACGAAAGAAATGGCCCAACCCCCCCCCATACACATGTATATACACACGTCCACACACGCAAATATACATACCTACACAGCTTTCCATGGTTTACCCCAGACGCTTCACATGCCTTGCTTCAATCCACTGACAGCACGTCAACCCCTGTATACCACATGACTCCAATTCACTCTATTTCTTGCCCTCCTTTCACCCTCCTGCATGTTCAGGCCCCGATCACACAAAATCTTTTTCACTCCATCTTTCCACCTCCAATTTGGTCTCCCTCTTCTCCTCGTTCCCTCCACCTCCGACACATATATCCTCTTGGTCAATCTCTCCTCACTCATTCTCTCCATGTGCCCAAACCATTTCAAAACACCCTCTTCTGCTCTCTCAACCCCGCTCTTTTTATTTCCACACATCTCTCTCACCCTTACGTTACTTACTCGATCAAACCACCTCACACCACACATTGTCCTCAAACATCTCATTTCCAGCACATCCATCCTCCTGCGCACATCTCTATCCATAGCCCACGCCTCGCAGCCATACAACATTGTTGGAACCACTATTCCCTCAAACATACCCATATATACCCATATATATATTTCGTCTACGAGAGAAACCTCAGCTCGGCAAATTTGTTCAGAGTTCAGAGCAAAATGCAGAATGCCACAACATGAGCGTTCAAAGTGCGACGTAGTCACGGGATACGTGGGATGAAGGGCACGACAATAGGGGATGCACGAGCGAGAAGAAAAAGGATACATAGATAAATGGGGGGGAGATCGACGAGGCCGCCTGGGATATACGAGGCAGTTGACGCGGGGAAACCCCAGGTAAGGTTTGAAGACCCGATGGTCCATGACCAGGTCACCTGCAGAAGGATTGACCAGATCACCTGCATTCGAAGGACCGTCGTGCCACCCCTACTCTGTCTAAGGTGTCAGGCAGGAGGAGAGTATGAGGCAGAAGGCTGGTACAAACACCCTCAAACAAGACCCCCCCCCCCCCGGATAACAGAGAGTCATCACTTCTGGCAGTGAGGGAAGGACGTGAGCAATGTGTGTGTGTGTGTGTGTGTGTGTGTGTGTGTGTGAGAGAGAGAGAGAGAGAGAGAGAGAGAGAGAGAGAGAGAGAGAGAGAGAGAGAGAGAGAGAGAGAGAGGGGGGAAAATCCATTTTTATCTCATCTACTCGAAGTAATCTCTCTCTCTCTCTCTCTGTAAAGCAGATAACCAGAGGCTTTAGGAAACAAACCTGTAACTTAAGAGGACAAAGGAGAGCGAGAATGTGTGTATGAAAGGCGGGGTGATGATGAAAAAAAAAAAAAAGAAAGGAGTTTATAAGTGGGTCTCTTTTTTTTTTTTATCCCCCCTTCTTCTTGTTTTTAAGCGTAGGAAAAGGTAGCGTCGTAGCCACCAGCTTAAACCAGAGAGGGGAAGGTGGATAATGCAGGCGGTGGACTTGGGCATTAGCTGGCATGATATTCATAAGCTCATGAGGGAAAGCAGAGCCAGACAATGCTTTCGTCCCGCATGGAGCTCGCCGGAGGAGGCGAGAGAGAGAGGGGGAAAAAATGGACGTGTGTGTGTATGTGTGTGTGCCGGGACTGGACACGCCACTACCGTTATTAATGTGTTGTCCGAGGCGGAGGGGAAAGGTGTAGTGGGGTGGGGTGGGGTTAATACCACCACACCTGCGGTGAACAGCGAGGATTATGACAAGTCTTCAATATAAGGGACGGAGAGGTGTGTGAAGAGCGCGGCTGCTGTAAAAAAACACAACTGCAGATCAACACAGCTACGTACGTAACTAGCGCCCAGTGTGAACCCGGAGGTACGTTTTATTAAGCATACATAATATACTGGACATACCACTGGAATTACGCAGTCTCTCTCTCTCTCTCTCTCTCTCTCTCTCTCTCTCTCTCTCTCTCTCTCTCTCTGGGAAGAGAGTCAGTACTACCAACCAAACCCCACTTGGAAAACTACCAAGATTTTTTTTTTCTTTTTTTTTGTGTCCCCATCACCCCCTTCGGTCATCGTAAACAGAGACGGAGAACAAGCTGTGAGTCAGACTCCAATCCCGGTCATGCCACACGACTCGTGAGATGTGTTCATTAAAATGCCTAAGGTTGATTACATGCCTAGGAGGAATGTAAGTAATAACCAACGTTTACCTAAGTCGCGTCCCAGGAAGGGATGGCAGGCCTGCAGGAAACGGGTAGTTATTACAATATACACAATTAAGTAAATAAAATAAATAAATAAATATATATATATATATATATATATATATATATATATATATATATATATATATATATATATATATATATATATATATATTCATTCATTCATTGATTCATTTATCTTATTCATTTATTTATACTTAACCGCCGTCTCCCGCGTTCGCGAGGTAACGCAAGGAAACAGACGAGGAATGTCCCAACCTACCCACATACACATGTATATATATATATATATATATATATATATATATATATATATACATATATATATATATATATATATATATATATATATATATATATATATATATATATATATATATATATACCATGAGCAAATCGTCCACCTGTAAGGTCAGCCCGAGTGCTTATAATCACCATCAACATTGGTTGAATAAATGGCTTCGTGATGTTTAAATGTAACAGTACATAAAGTAAGAAATAGGAGGGAGGAGACAAGAATCAGACCTAGACCCATATGGTGAGGAATGAGTTATATGGACATTCCCTCACGCTCTAAATACACGCGATGATGTATACTGCTTACTGCTCTGAAGTGCGAGTATCACAGGAGTGTTGGCCCACCGTCACGGGCGACCTTCAACGCGCGCGGCTAAGCATACGTTTCGAAAGACCCTTTGCGACCTACGTCAGTCAGACGCAGAACGGACGGACGGACGGACCACCCCCCATCCTCCCTCCCGCGCAGGGCGCAGACGCACCTCGCGACGCCCAGAGGAAAGAGAAGGTGAGGTGAAGCGCTGCGCACGGAACACCTACTGGGAGGCGTGGGCGACAAGACAGGGCTGTGTGAGAGAGAGTTCGAAGCACTCACCTTGCAACGGCAGGAGAGGGAGTGACGTCTTCCCTGTTGTTACGTCTACCGATGGCTCTAACGAGGGAGACGACGACGATGATGATGAAGAAGAGCAGCCATCTGAAATGAGGACAAAAGTCTCAAGACCAAGAGTGGACACAGCAAGAACCTGAGATCAAAGCAAGTTCTGTACGATTCTTGCCACAGGCGCCGTCAGGGAAAGGGTATTATCAAGACAGGTGCCGTACAGTCTGACTGCAGATTGTTTTGCTCTATATCATGGAAAGTTTAACAGTTTGCAAAAAAAAAAAAAAAAAAAAAAAAACATACACTTTTATCTATAGTACCATTGGTGCAACCTCCATCTTCAAATGTAGAGCAAGGTATAAAGAAGTCATTCAAGCAAATTGGACTATATCTCCTTGTCCATTCTTCGAAAGGAGGTAGGAAAAATGTTCTGTTAAGACCCCACGATATGACGGTGATGTGCAGAGAATACTTCGAAGTTCCTGCCTGCCTGACAGAAAGTCCCTAAAGTCATGAGTCACATCTCACTTCCAGTGCGTAATGAATGGGTTGGGGTGTACGTTGCAGAAAGCAGCCACCCAAGAAAGTGCTACCATCTTAAACTTCCCTGTCAGTAGGTTGCAAATGACAGCCACCCAGGGAAGTGCGATCATCCTACCTTAGCACTGGTGAAGAAGTAAGACCTGAAGCCATCTCACATCCCCACCTCCCCCCTTCCCTCTTTTTTTTCCACCCTGTTCACAGCCTTTTTTTTCCACCCTCCCTTTTCCCACTACAACTCTCAAGCTGTTCTTTCTTCATTCGTATATCTCTTTCGTGCCATCACTTCCATGACACACCAGACCTCCACTGATCCTCATGGAGCCTTCGTCATGAAAAAAAAAAAACAATGTGACCGAGAGGGATCCGGAAAATGGGTAGGAGAAGAAGGAAGGTAAAAAAGGAACAAGAAAGATACAGAAATAAACGGGGAAGACATTAGAGAAGAACGGATTAACAGCACGAACAATAACAGCAGAGGGAGGAGGTGAAGTCATTCAAAAAAAAGACTGGAAGAAACGCAATAAGAATGATGAAGAATGAGAGCCCTAGATGGACACGCCCCTGCGCTGGAGACTCATGGTATGTGTCTCAGGGCAATGGGAGACATCCCCCGCCACGGACGGCAGCAGCCTCACCCCGCCAGCGAGATCAAAGTCTGAGACCTGGAGCCGAGGTGCGAGTCTTCCATCTCCGACTGAAGAAAAAAAACAACAAGAGAGAAACGATAAGACGGATGAGGGGGTTGGGTGAGGACGACGTGCCTCACACAGACATGCCGTCGGAAAAAGAATACAACAGGTCAGAGTCTGGAAGCTTGTGGCTCCATTGTTCTAGGAAAGGAATGAGAATTGTACTCCCCCATCAGGAGGAGCCACACTAAACTAGCACTCCCCCATCAGCAGTAACCACACTAAACCTGTACTCCTCCATCAGCAGTAACCACACAAAACCTGTACTTCTCCATCAGCAGTAACCACATCAAACCTTAATCTAATGGTTGGAAATGTTCCCACGGTACAGCCAGAGAGTGAGGGGACGGCGCGGACGACCAGATGGACATCAGAGTATAATACGCCCTACAAAAAGTTGGCGCACAAAACTAATCTCTCCACGCATCCTGGCGCACACATTCACCAGCGTCTCTGTACACGTCGTATTCCTTAACACCATTCTCTCGCTCGCACAAGTGTGTCTCCGGGCTGCGGCAGACATGCCAAGACGCCCTCCAGAATCTTGCTTTTTCTCTGTGTCTAATCGTATTACTGTGTGGCGGTGGTCGAGACATAGAGAGCTGCCACTAATCTGTGCAGGCCGGCGCGCGTCTCAGCCCTATGAGGAAGGCTCCATGCGGGCCTTGTGACGCTTCCCTGTGGGTCGCGACGTCCCGCGTCACATATCCTTGGGTCGCAACCCCTCGTGTCGCTTCCCCTTGTGGGTCACATTCCCTTGAGTCGCATCCCATGTCATCCACAGTGTGGCATCACTGGTCGTCCAGCAGTGTCGCATCCCATGTCATCCATAGCGTCGCATCACTGGTCGTCCAACAGTGTCGCATCCCGTGTCACCCATAGTGCCGCACCACTGGTCGTCCAACAGTGTCGCATTCTGGGTCGTCCAACAAAGTCGCATTCTGGGTCGTCCATAGCGTCGCACCACTGGTCGTCCAACAGTGTCGCATCCCGTGTCACCCATAGTGCCGCACCACTGGTCTTCCAACAGTGTCGCAGCCTGGGTCGTCCACATCACCACATCTTCCCAAGATACCGTCTCTCCACACCATTCTTTACATCATGTTTAATGACATACTAAACTAGTCGCAATTTTACGGGAAAGTAGAGTAGCGTTGAAATAATGGGCGAGAAAAATAGATATGTGTGTGTGTGTGTGTGTGTGTGTGTGTGTGTGTGTAGAGGGGGTGGTCAGGAGTGATCTGTGAGAGAGGGTCGAGCGGGGATGAAAGGGGAGTCGACGACAGATTATGTTGGGGGGAAATATTGGTCCTTGTGCTGGGGGTAAGGTCTTGTGCTGGACCTCCCTTCATGTGCTACACTACACACTCTACTGTGTGTGTGTGTGTGTGTGTGTGTGTGTGTGTGTGTGTGTGTGTGTGTGTGTGTGTGTGTGTGTGCGTGCGTGCGTGCGTGCGTGCGTGCGTGCGTGCGTGAGTGCGTGCGTGCGTGCGTGCGTGCGTGCGTGCGTGTGTGTGTGTGTGTGTGTACACGTCACACAGAGGATCGTCCTCAACACGTACGAGCACTTTGGCACCAGATGGAAAACTACATTACCCAGGAGCAGCAGCAGAGGAGAGGGAACACTTCTCAGCATCACGACAAATGCACAGTTTCCTTTTTCCAAATATGAATTACATATTCCTTCACCAGAGGGTGTACTTCCCTCGTTCACTTTATCTCAACAGATTACCCGCTTCGAGGCCAGGCATTACATAAGCTATGAAAAATGGGTAAAGAGATCTAACTAAAGTGGCGAGGTCGACAGACGAAGAAAAAAATATCTAAAAAGTTGTGGAAAAATCTGCTTCTTTAGAAAGGATTAAGTCATACCTGTTATGAAAGACACGAGAAGAAAAGTGCTAAAGCTAAGCGGTGTAGGGAAAGAAACAGACGCCACAACGGCTCATCCTCGAGTTGCCAACGCCCACACGGTAATTCAGCGACGCACTGGCTCGACCGCGTGTCAAGTCGTGGAGCCAAACATATACGCGAGTTTCTCCGAAGGCAGGAGTAAACTACACAAGCTTCTCGTCAGATGTGCCTGATCTATACTATATTCTTCAGCACCATCAGCAGGCTATGATACGGGCAGCAGACGACAGCCAACCAACCACCCCACTACAGTGCCACACTATGATCCGACTCCCTCCCCCTCACCTCGGGAATATGTTAACACCAGACACCTCCGTTTATCCGCGACGGCGGGCGAGAATCATCCTTAATACCGCCAGATCATAGGCGTCTACGTACTGACCCCCATCGAACCCACCCACCTAACATTCTATCCTGAAGACGCCGAGGAGCCTTACCACCGCCAGCCGCCCTTGCGGCCTTTCCCGCTGGTGTTGGCCTTGTCTCCTGCTGACCCCGCTTTGAACAGCGCCGCCCTAGCAGATGCGAGCGGCTGGAGCACCACCGCCCGGGCTCTGTATAACACGTTCCGTAATTCATAACTCCTTAATCTCTACATTGTACAGACGGCCGCCTCCCTTCATCCATATTCAAGAGAATGTGTCAATCAACTCGCTGTTAAACTCTCCATCTCCCTTCCTCCCTCCCTCCCAACCTCCCTCGCAGCCCTTTCCTCTCTCTCTCTCTCTCTCTCTCTCTCTCTCTCTCTCTCTCTCTCTCTCTCTCTCTCTCTCTCTCTCTCTCTCTCACACACACACACGCTTACATCAGTGGCTGTCAAATGACCATTCCTTTAACCTAGGTTACTGTCTTTCCTTCTGCCTCACAAGCACACGGGCTGTTGATACTCAGGCCACAAACGTGTAGAATCCCTCTCTCTCTGTCTCTCTCCCTCTCGCACAGAACGCCTGACGACAACGTTACCACACAAGAAACAAGACTTCGCAGTTGAAAACCTTTCGCGTCGTGGGGCGTTGCGCGATCGCCCCTGGCTTTTCGACAGTCTCGTCGTCGTGAGTGTTCAATAGCACACTCACTCTCCATCCCCGACCTTAGTCCCTCCACCACCTCTGCATCTTTTCCTTCGCCCCCTCAACCCCACACTCCAAATATCTACCTCTTTCCTTTCTATTTCCTGCCTTTCCTCCCCCTCCCCCCTCCCCTGGCTACCCCCTCCTCTGCCCTCCCTGCCGTAGACGACATAGCCAGACACGGTCGCCAATTTCCTCTGCTAATTGTACGTCACTTGGATCAAGCCAGCTAAACGCGTTAGGTCAGATTTGCCTAATTGCGTTGAGGAGAGAGAGTGTCGGTTCGTGGGACAATCATTGTCTCCGTAATGTGGTTATGCCGATGAACGCGGCCGACCTGAGGAGCTGGCTCGTGCGCTCAAGGTAGGTGGATCCTCCGCCTCCCTAAGAGGAGAAGGAGGAGGAGGAGGAGGCCTTTGGGCTACGCACACACGCACTCCTAGCGCAGGGAGACGGGCGAGCGCGACAGTACCACCCAGAGAAGAGAGGAGGAGGAGGAGGAGGGAAGAAGAAGAAGAGACACAAGGCGAAAAGTATAAAAAAGACAAAAAGAGAAGAGAAAAGAGTGAATATCTTTGGAGTGACCGAAGATGACCAAGTCATAACAACAGAAAATAATTCTAAACGTGAAATAATTACAGTCATGCACGAGCAAAACTAGACATATTTACTTAGATTATAAAGACACCTCAGAGCAGGAAGAGCGTGGCTATGCTGTGGGGGGTTTGAGGGTAATGCCTTGACTGATACACTGCAACACATATTCGCACACAAACCCCACCTAACCAACCCACCTAACCCCCCCGCGTCATAAGACACGAGGATACACAGACCCCATGTGTGTCAGGCTCTTAACGTGGAGGGACGGAAGACACAACACGGACACACGGTGATGTTTCTCGTCGCTGCTCTGGGGGACGGTAGACACCGCAGAGGGAAAGGTTAGGCCACGGAATTATTAGAAAGATGCGACACCGTCGTTTCACTATAGTGAACGTTGAACTCTGTACAGAGACGAGAGAGAGAGAGAGAGAGAGAGAGAGAGAGAGAGAGAGAGAGAGAGAGAGAGAGAGAGTCAGAGGAGCGAATCCAGGATTACGAGAAGAAGGCATCCCAAAGAGTTGGATTCAAGAAGGAAGGTTCACCATGTCAGGATCATCTTTCCTCAGCATACAGTCATGCTTCAATATTCCGGTACCATAAGATATGGTCGAGTGCCACTGACGGGGGGGTCACAAGGAGAGAAGCAACTTCTGGCAGGAGGTAAAGATGAGACGAGAGAGAGAGAGAGAGAGAGAGAGAGAGAGAGAGAGAGAGAGAGAGAGAGAGAGAGAGAGAGAGAGAGAGAGAGAGAGAGAGAGAGACGCGAATCAGGTCGAACCGAATCAGAGGTAAGGCAATATAGCGGCTGTCATAACCCAGGCATCTGTGTGTGTGTGTGTGTGTGTGTGTGTGTGTGTGTGTGTGTGTGTGTGTGTGTGTGTGTGTGTGTGTGTCGGCTCCCAAGTCCCTCACACACACACACACACACACACACACACACACACACACACACAGACACACACACACACATTCCTAAAGTACATTTCCAGCTAGGACGATGATGATAACATTGAGGCACTCTTTCACTCTGTCACATCCTCATTCCCTTCACCTTACGTATTGGTCTGTCTATCGGTCCGTCTCTCGGTGTTCAACAGCAACGGCCCTAATTAGATCGTAATTACTGCAGTCACCTTGAACAGTCCAATTATCTCCCAAGTTCCGCCACAAGGTTCGCTTCTGACATACGTGACTTGATCTGGCGGGGCGGGGCGGGGCGGGGTCGAGGCAGTGCTGGGCGAGGCGGGGCGGCACCAGTATGGGTAAGTGTATGGCCAGGTAAACACGTCACCTAGAGAGGAGGTCGTCTACCGCTCCATCATTATCGTTTGTACATTAATGATTCCTGTCCTAACCTAACCTAACCTAACCTAACCTAACCTAGCCTAACCTTACCCAACCTAACCTCACCCAACCTAACCCAACCTAACCTAACCCATCAAGACGTATCATCCTCCCCTCACCATCACTGTTCTTACCATCACTATCGTAATACTACCATCACACCAGTATTACCATTGTGAGTACCATCACCATCCTCTCTCTCTCTCTCTCTCTCTCTCTCTCTCTCTCTCTCTCTCTCTCTCTCTCTCTCTCTCTCTCTCTCTCTCTCTTTATATCTATGTATCTGTCTATCTATCCATCTATCTATCTCCACCTACGTCCCGCTCTACCCTCCTAGGCCACCCTCAACACAGGAACACAAGAGCCAGTGTGCCGTACGACACGGACCTGACTCGCGCCGCTATCCAGTCGTCACTCCCCGACCCACCCACCGACCTGACCACATGATGACCTACCTAACAGGTCACAGAGGGCCCGGCGGAGCGGCACTGCCCAGGGGCCACTCACTCTCCTCTCTCCTCCCCACACAATCCCTCCTAACCACTGTAGCAGAGGGGGGTGCATCATCAGCTGCTGGGTAAGTCGGGACGCCTTAAATGCGGCACGGGTGGTTACGGCTAATCTCTCGTTACGACCCCCATCAGTGTGATGCAAAAGGGGGAGGTCAGCTAAACAACCAATTATGCCTCATACTCCCAAGGTCGGCGGACGTAATCAGCGACGGAGGGCGTGGGGGTCCGTCCGTCTCTCGCACATCTTACGTTTGAAAAGGAAAAGAAAATTCCACATTACCGGTGGGTTTCCCAATTCCACTTTACCAAGGATTTCCTAGTTCCACATTACCAGTGGATATCCCAATTCCAAATTAATGGATTTCCTAATTCCACATTACCAGTGGATTTCCTAATTCCACATCACCAGTGGATTTCCCATCCACACAGATAAATTCCACCACGCAGCTAGCCCGGCGAGGTTAATCTTGAACTCGGAGAGGTCAACCTTCGACCTAGCGACCCCACTGAAGACAAAACATGACATGTGGCACGGCTATGGTACGTGAAGGCCAACCCTGTTCGCAAAGCGTCATCCAGCAGGGCTACGTCACCCACTGCTGGGGGTGACGTAGCCCTGACGGCCTCACGAAAGTCGTTCCGCTCACAGTCGTAAAAACTAGTTACGCACACACACACACACACACACACACACACACACACACACACACACACACAGCGACTGCCGCTCTCAGTTGAAGACTGCCCCAATAGCACTCTGCAGCGTGTATCAAAGAAGAAAAAAATCGCTATACTTCTCACAGCTACAAAAATAAAGAACTCACTCTTACAATATACGATATATATATATATATATATATATATATATATATATATATATATATATATATATATATATATATATATGTGTGTGTGTGTGTGTGTGTGTGTGTGTGTGTGTGTCAGACAGCAGTCTCGTATACATAACCTTGATTCAGTATAGATATATATATATATATATATATATTATTCCCTGGGGATAGGGGAGAAAGAATACTTCCCACGTAGTCCCTGCGTGTCGTAGAAGGCGACTAAAAGGGAAGGGAGCGGGGGGCTGGAAATCCTCCCCTCTCGTTTTTTTTTTTTTTAATTTTCCAAAAGAAGGAACAGATAAGAGGGCCAGGTGAGGATATTCCCTCAAAGGCCCAGTCCTCTGTTCTTAACGCTACCTCGCTATCGCGGGAAATGGCGAATAGTATGAAAAAAAAAAAAAAAAAAAAAAAAAAAAAATATATATATATATATATATATATATATATATATATATATATATATATATATATATATATATATCCGCACACATCACCAATGTCTGTCTAAACTGTTGCAATAAACCCTTGCAGCTGAGCTATGCAACACCGCGCTGCAATCTGCCTCACCAACTTGTCCAGTTCTTGCAACGCTAACTCCCGGATGCTCTCTCTCTCTCTCTCTCTCTCTCTCTCTCTCTCTCTCTCTCTCTCTCCATCACACGAGGTTGAGTAAACACACGCAGCCAGACACAGCACCAAGAGAAAACCGAAAGGATTACCCATCTCAAGTGACCATACAAGACGTCCGTCACCCACAGCAAGCGAAGACGTTGTATGAATACACCAGAATACTTTATCTCATGGAAAGAAAAAAAGAAAAGTCGCGGCATACTTCAGTATGACGCGTGAGAGAGAGAGAGAGAGAGAGAGAGAGAGAGAGAGAGAGAGAGAGAGAGAGAGAGAGAGAGAGAGAGAGAGAGAGAGAGCCATGGACACTCATCACCCCTGGCCAATACACAGTAGGACCAACATAACCAGGTCATCCCCCCCCACGCTGAATTCACCCAAGCATGACCCCTTGTCTACCATGGGAGGGAACATCCTCCTCCCCCTCACACACACACACACACACACACACAAACACACACACACACACAAACACACACACACACACACACACACAGTTAATCAGACGACCTTCATTCGCGTGCGGAAGCTTGTCGGTGGCTGGTAATTAGACACTAATGATTACATGATTGGAACAGGCCCATTAGTGGCAATAGCTCACCTGCCTAATACCTCTGACGCTGGCAAGTGGGGGTTCAGCACCTCCGTAACCCGGTGCATCCAACACAACGCATGCCGTAAGCCTGGCCTCCTTTCAATGAACGTCGACCCCTGAGCGTTGCCGTCCTCGGGTATTAGCCTACCGTGCACACTACACTGCAAGCCTACGCCACTCTTGTGTTTCCGTTGTGGGGGGGGGAACAGCGTCTGTGTCTCTGTTTGTGACTAAGGGGAGACCTAAGGTCCAACAACACCGTGCTAAACACACTCTAGCCCAACATCGCTCCTCAGATTTCGAGGTACGTGTCGACTAAGAGCTAAACACTGAGCCTGGGAAGCAACACGCTTCGGGAGGGACGAGGGCGATTTACCAGTCGTCTCTCATCGTTTATCACTCTTTTGACCATCTTCCTCTTGTTTCAGTCACCTGTCTGGCCCAGATGGGTTGGCGCCTCCCGCCCAGACAGTAAGATACTGCTTCCTATTAACACAGGGAAGTGTACTGATAATTGAGACGCAGTGCAAGAGATGATCCTGCCCGTTACAAGCGCCTCCCGCGGTTTACAACCTCACTCTCCTTGGCACATAGGTAGAGAGGCTTGGGAGTTGTGGCTGAAGTTGTTACGAAGGATGAAGTACCGCTGCATCTGATACACTGCTAATATCCCCGTATACAACATCAGCACGAAAAAAAAAAGCCACTATAATCCAGTGTAATATCTGATATGAATTCATCCTCTTTAACTGACTAAAATGAAATTCGCCTTTTTTTTCTGAAGTCGGAAGTTGGCTTAACCCAAAGGCACAACCATGCTTATCCCCTCGACAGCATTCTTACATCAGTCGGTGATGGTGTGCGTATATATGAAAATAAAAGAAGTAACAATCGTAATCATTCCCTCCCCTTGTATATATCTCTACCACGGGGAGGAAGTGAGGCAGGGAGCGACTACTCCCATAGGGACACCCATTTCCAGGTATCCATACTCTGTCCCCCATCCTCTTGTGATTACATTCTAAACGGCCTTTGTGCCGGTGGGTGGGTGCCGGAGCCCGGCCTCAGACGAGGGGTGGCGGGCCTTACTCCCACATCAGACACACGGCCACGACCAAAGTCTGGTGAGGAGTGAAACACCAACTTTGCAACGCGGCGTAGCAACAGCAATGACTGACAGCCGTTCTCTCACGACTACTAATGTAAAGACAGTGAATCCATTCATCTATGGTTCAGTCTACGCAAAATCTTCCTCCGATCATTTGCCGATATGACCCCACCACACACTTCAGCATCTTTTTCTCCCAGAATTGCTGAGCGATTGTGGGATGCTGTACAAGGAGGTGCACATGACTTGCTCTACCATGCCTCGTCTGCCGTGGGAAGGTGGTACCTCCTCCATATCATATAATGTTCATCATCACAGATGACATCGGAATAGCTCGCAACTCTATGTTTCATTACGGGTGTTGAAGGTGTATATATAGTATCACTTGTTCGTCCGCCTCTACATGTGTGGTTAAGGGCCATTTGCCAAGCTAATTCTTCCTTAATGGTAACAAGAGTGCAATCAAGTCTTCTGGAATGGTGCTGAAGCTTCATTAAAGCTCTATCCATTAATACTAGATATCCTTCTTAATCCTTTCTATCTTGCTATGAATGTCATCTTATACTTTTTCTTTTTTAATGAATCTATATTTGCCTTATTCTATGACAACTGCACATTACAGCGTAACCCTCGGCCAAGGTCCTGAGTGTGGCCAAGGAAACGACACGAGGCCTTTAAACTTTACTACCCTGTTTACGCCTGTATCAATTACGAATTCTAGGATCCCTATCACCGGCCCTCTGGCAAATTACGTCGTCGCTGACCATCAGATTTCTGTTACCTGTCTTCCTCGTGTGCGAACCCTGTCCGACCTGGCCCAGACCCCCCCGCAGCCACAGGTGTATGGCGGCGCACGGCCAACATTGCAGGTATTTCTCCCACAAATCCCGACTTCATTGTCATGCATAGAAACCCTGGTCCGGGATCTGGTCAATTGAGTTTTGTGGGCGAGTGTGTCGGGCGGGATGCCACAACACCCCCTCCCCTCCCCTACCCCCTCCCCCACCTCCTCCACCTCCAACCCTAACCACCACCACCACCACCTCCTCCACCTCCACCTCACACCTCCGTCCACCAGTCTGTGGGAGTCGCTGATGCTACAGACGTGTACAAGTACTGCAGGTTTCAGCCTGGGTTTCCACGCAGCCTATAGACGCGACTTGAGGACCAAACACACCCACACACGTGATACAGACCCAACCCGGTCTTGTAAACACTCCAAACAGAAACACACAGACCACGGGGACCCCCCGTCAACACCCTCCAGACATATTCTACAGACATCGCGCGGTACATAGACAACTACGAGTGCCATACACACGGAAAAATACTCTCCACACGGCCTCACCACCGTCACTGCACACGACAATATTCTTCGGTACATACGCACTGTATTCCATCGGATATACGCTTCAGATCCACCGAAAACAGACGTCCCAGGGAATCTATAACCAAGGGTTTGAATGCTTATGTGTACATCGTGAACCAGCCAACCGTGGAACTAACATCCTTCACACAAGGTATACAATATGAATACCCTTCATATTCAGCTAACATCCCTCATTCAAGGTATACGCCAACCTAATATCCCTCACGATAAGTCCCTCATACAATGTATACATTAACCTAACCTCCCTCACGATTAATCCCTCACACAAGGTAAACACTAACCTAACATCCTTCAAGATAAATCCCTCATACAAGGTAAACACTAACCTAACCTCCCTCACGATAAATCCCTCATACAGTGTATGCATGACGCATGGTTTTACGAAGGAGTGTCATGCAGGAGAGCCCGGCCTGAGGACACCTGAGTTACGTCAGGCATCAGGCTGTTGGGGGGGGGGGGATGGGGGGGCCTCCCATTACCAGGGTAGTTATAACTACACTTGCCGACTGCTGCTCCAGCTTCCGAGGTCTTCCTTACGGGAAGTTATCATCCCTGTCCACACTGTTTTGAGAGAGAGAGAGAGAGAGAGAGAGAGAGAGAGAGAGTAACCCACTCGGCATATAGGCCAACGTCCACACATTCAGTCGGATCTCTCTCCTCCTCCTCCTCCTCCAACACACAGATATAAACATAACTCTGTTTTCCAGGAATTCACAAGGAGAGATTGGCGTCGGCATATTGGAAGCCACCGGGTCCCCCACAAGCTGATGCATATGTCCCGCCACTATGTCTGTCCTATCAGATATACCCATCACTGTCTCTCGTCTACTAATCTATACTATATCCGGTATGTCCAGTGCCGTGTCCAGGGCTGATACACGATTTACGTATTATGTATTACGTGTGCCAGTCATGGAGGAGGATGTTCAAGGGAGGAGGGTGGGGTAGGTGCAGAAGACGTAAGAGAAGAGGAGGAGGAGGAGGGTATAAGGGAGGGGGAGGATGTAAGGGAAAGGGGGGAGGAATGTACAAGGGAATGGAAAGGTGCAGAAGATGCAAGAGAGGTGGGGGGGAGGATACAAGAGAGAGGGAGGATATAAGAGAGGGGGAGGATGCAAGAAAAGGAGGATGCAAGAGAGGGAGGAGGATACAAGAGAGGGAGGAGGATATAAGAGAGGGGGAGGACGCAAGAGAGACATGAAATACGTAAACGTGATGAAAGTGTACAAAGGATGCACAAGAAACTGTGGCATTGTGCTGGGGAAGATGTGTACGTGGGAGGGAGGTGCAGATATATATTATATATATATATATATATATATATATATATATATATATATATATATATATATATATATATATATATATATATATATATATATATCAATGATGCACAAGGAATGGTCGTAGGAAAAAGGTTGTTGTACAAGGACCATAAGCAAGATACAAGGGAGTGCAACAGTTATGTGGACAGCCGTACAACCGGTGAGCGACCAGCGAGCCAAACAGTGAGTAGAGCAGCGTTCTGTAACCCAGTCTGCCCCAGCCAGCAAAGCAGGAGGAGGACTGCTGCTTGGAGCCAAACACTCCCACGAAACCCGGCTAGAACTCCCTTAGAGAGAGAGAGAGAGAGAGAGAGAGAGAGAGAGAGAGAGAGAGAGAGAGAGAGAGAGAGAGAGAGAGAGAGAGAGAGAGAATGTCAGGATCCTAGGTACGAACAAGAAGGGGACAGTCATCATGACACCAGCAGCTACGAAGAAGGAAAGAGAGAAAGATAAAAAAAAAACGGTGTCATGTCTAATTTTTCATCTTGGTTTTTTTTGACATCTCTCTCCCCCGTCATGCGGTGGGAGGGGGAGAGAGACGCACTCCCACCGCCGTGCTCCACAACTCCATCAGTGTTGTGCCGCTGTCGTCAATATCAATTGATAGGGACCCCGGGGGTGCGTGTCTTACAATAAACTCATTCTTTGCCACAGATGAGAATGGACGCCCCGCCTCGCTCGCCGGTGCAATCTGAACCTTATGCGCGACGTGACTACAGGTGACATTCTGCCTCAACCGGAACCACCCCAAAGCGTCAGTCACCCCTAAAACCTTGACACATAAAGTCGGTTTTCTGTCGTGCGCCGCGCGATATATTGTCTTTGGCCTGATAAAACCCACCTGTTGTTGATTTTCCCCTTGACTTTCGTCCATTTTTCTTCACGCAGCGGTCTCGCCATCAACTGCGTACCTTCCCAGCTACCACCTCCCTATCCATCAACGGTTGACTATCATTAGTATCGTAACCCATCATTCACCGCGCGTGGACGTTACGGTAACACCTCGGCTTCCGTCGTGTTCGGGAAGGGTGGCGCGCGGCCGGCATGGCGGCAGAGCCAGGGATGCTCCATGCACCGTTCGCCGTGAGCGCTGGATTATGGGATTACACTTCCAACTTGTCTTTGACGAGATGAGAGTCGACCGATGCCTCCAAGGAAGATATTTCGACTATAATTTATCACTCGTATCTTTTTCGCCACATTTTCAGACCTCCGAGGGGGTTACTTGAATATATTCCTCCGACAGACACTGTAATCAGAGGAAGGCTAGTATGTGGTCGTGTATTCGATAAGGCTAAATAAACTTAACGTCCACATGTCTATCATCGCTACATGATTTTTTTCTTCATGCATTATATATATATATATATATATATATATATATATATATATATATATATATTGCCTCAGAGACCCAGTCTTCTGTTCTTAACGCTACCTTGCCAATGCGGGAAATGGTGAATAGTTTGAAAGAAAAGAAATATATATATATATATATATATATATATATATATATATATATATATATATATATATATATATATATATATAATAAACGTAGCTAATGTTCATGTTTTTTTTTCATTACTCTGATCTTGGTAAACCATTACAATGGTATTAACCACAATAATGTAGCGAGCATTCTCCCGTTACATTCAACCATCCGGGCCAGATCCTCACATGCGAACTCCCAAGGAAATACCTGATATCAGAACCTCAACAGGTAAAACGGAATTAATAAAAGCGGAAAGACAGACGTTAACACACCTTGCCTGGGCTTCCACGCAACACTGACCTCTCACTCTTGCCTCAAAGGCAACACTCAGGATCTTTCTTACGCGCAACTCTGGTTAATCCAGTCTTTTAACGCAACACGTAGTTCATGTTGTCTTAGAAGCAATACTGTTCCGCTTGGTCCCTGATGCAACACTGTTGGTTCACTTGAGGTCTTTGGTACAACACTTGGTTCACCTGGTCTTTGATGCGACACTGTGGTACATTTGGTCTGGCCACTGAAGCAATACTTTACCACACTAAACCTTTATCCCTAACCTAACACTACACCTCATCTTTCACAAAGCACTTTACCTTACACCTACCCCTCAAAGATTCAACGCAACACGATTTCGCCTTGACGCTTTCCTGGCCACCTATATTCAGACGTCATTTATTTAGTGGAGTCCAACGGGGAATATATATATATATATATATATATATATATATATATATATATATATATATATATATATATATCCTACCTTTGCCATCTCGCCCCAGGATACCTTTATATCGAGCTCCTACATATTCATTCTTTATGGTAACTAGCCAACTGTTCAGCTTATGGAACCATCCACAACCAGGTTATCTGGCTGCCTAACTGACTGATAATGTAAACGGTTGAATCCAAGGTTCTATATCGCTCGAACTATGCCTCAATTTCTCCCTTCCTCGTACTCATGACAAAGCCAAAACAAAACCACATCCAACAAACCTCTCCCAGTGTCTTCTCACACCCGCCCCCTCCGATCAACACTCAAAAGATAAAAATATTCACTGTTTGGTCTGCGACAGCCTGGAACTGGACGTAACTTTGTTCACCTGCCCTTGACGCGCAAGTCTAGCAGTTCACCTCTAATCTTTAGCGCAGCAAGATTCACCTCCCCTTTACGAAGCATCTTAGCTCTTCTTTACTTTGAAAGACTTCGTGCATGACACAACATGCCGAAGCACCCTGCCATACCAGCTCACGCATGAACAGACTATCACCCTCTACAATGAAGGTTAACTCTAAATACACACACGATTAAACAGGGACAGCGTATTAATAAAGGGCAAGCGGTCATGGGGTTAAGAGATCACACGTGCATTAACCGAAATGGGTGAGAAAGGGTCGGTCTCTCTCTCTCTCTCTCTCTCTCTCTCTCTCTCTCTCTCTCTCTCTCTCTTACACACACACACACACACATTTCAAATGTCCTTTATTTTCCGTATCACCATCTAAGTATGCATTGTATGCATTTCACATTAAAAACTATAAACTCACAATCACTGTCAACAATGGTCATTTCATCGGAGTCTCAAAAATGGAACGTTTCAACACACGACGTCTGCCTATTATCACCACTCTTATCATGTGAACCAGCGAAGAACCTGGGCGTTTCACCTTTGTCTTCAAGAGGGTCGTCGACCGCCACAGCTTGGGGTCAAGTCAAGTCCAAACTTACAGAACTGGGTTCGACCGACCAAAGTGCTGGTGGAAGCCTTGGCCCCAACGTAACGACCACAGCCTGGCTGGTCTGGTACACTCTGCAAGGACACTTGTCGTCTTAACTCTCTCTTCCCCCCGCGCGTTCTTCCAAGGCTGCGGGCCATGTCTTCAAGAAGTCTTTGGGGACCAGGATGTTCAAGGTACCTCCTCTGACTGTGCCCTCTGGTGGCTTTTAACTCGATGGGTAATAGTTCACAGACTCATCCATGCCTGCCGTGCCGATGGGTTATCATTCTTGAGCTGAGGTTGGGGAAGCCTACCAACTGGGAATTTCTTGAGCTGAGGCTGGAGAAGCCTACCAACTGGGAATTTCTTGAGCTGAGGTTGGAGAAGCCTGCCTGCCGGGAATTTCTAAGTGGATACAATGAGTCATCTCTCTTCTGTCTGTGCTCCAGCGATCCCCAGTCATCCCCAGCCGTCCATCACTTCTCTCGCCGTGTCGGCGTCGGCTGTGAAAGATCGCTGCACGGTTTCTAACCGTGCGATTTCCTCCGCCACGACAGTCTTAGTGCACAGAAGTATTCTATTCGCGATAGCATTCGCCCTTGAGAGGCGCAATCATTGGCGCAACGCGGCCAGCCTTTATCTGCTAACTGGTAAAAACCTGGGCGGGGGGAGATGATGGAAGGAGGGGGGAGAGGATTAACTCAACGACCCTGCATCGTGATCAACGGGTGAGGTCTCAGAAGATCAATGTGAATCTTGAAATCACAGAAAGCTCTTGGGTGTGTCACAAAATATTGACCTGGGAAGATCTTGGCCGAAGCTCTGTCCCACCGAGATGGAACGCTCACTTTTACGGGCACTTACTGCCACTAAAAAGGGGCTGGAAACTTGTCATACGACGGGCAGGACATCTCACTCACCTCCAGCCAAGTAAATAGCACGATCTTTGAGCACGACGGTACGATCCTTGAGCCCAACGGTACGATCCTTGAGCCCGACGGTACGATCCTTGAGCACGACGGTACGATCCTTGAGCCCGACGGTACAATCCTTAAGCACGACGGTACGATCCTTGAGCACGACGGTACGATCCTTGGCTCCGAGGGCCTTGGAGTACCATAAAGGCGTGCCTCTGGAAGCAAAGGCTCCATCCAGGTCAGCACCACTCAGGAATGGTACCTGACCATGTCACATCTCCAGCCCTACAGGACTCGCACCAACTACATTCCTCACCTGTAACACAGGGAGACCCTGACCTGTTACATTCCAGGGGCGTAACACTCCAGACCTAACATTACTATCTGTGACCTGTGAGGCCTCCAGCTTCTATGGCTCACGATCCCATCACATACCAGACATGTAACATCTGCAAAGACGTAACACTTTGCACGCGTATCGCGTCAAAAAAAAAAAAAATTCACCCAAGTTAACAAACTTTACTAATGCTCCCGACATCTTTATACCGAAGTTATTGTCCTAAAAAAAAAAAAAAGTTATTCCTTGACCATGCTAAACAGAAAAAAAATATTACATATGTTCGTCCTGGACCATCAACCAACCTTTTGCAACGCTTGAGGAAGGTGGCTCATGAAATTATCAACGACTAACAATACTGGCAGTTGTGATACGACCTTTCGACTCTTGTCCATTGATACTACTATTAATAGCAAAATCTCCGTTAAGGATGAGAAAAAAAAGACACAGTAATGAATACTTTCGGTAATATACCTTCTTTGTTGTTCTCTTCATGCGTCTTATACACGAGCATACTGAAGAGAAAAAAAATGGGAAGAATTCTAATAAAACATATTGTTAAGGCGTCGAAGGTTCCCGGTGGTAGATATGATCCAATAAGTAACTGGTGCGTCGGTTGCTGGAGGCGGGCGGGGAGGTGGGGGGGTGGATGGATGTCCGGCAGCGAAGTCATTTGTTTTTACAAGCGGATTCTTGGCCGACGCCGCGGCGCACTTTTTCTTTGTTCAATGGACGGCAGGGGGGCGGCCCAGATAATGGCGGCGAATACCTTTCCCGTGGCGGGAATCTCGACCCCTGACTTATCCTCCTTACTCGTTAGTCTCTCTCGACACAAAACCCACCCGCGATTTTGGCTTCTGTCGTCCCGAGTCGGTAGGGAGGAATTTCGCCAGTCGATGACCAGCGGATGCGCCCGGGTTGGCCGAGGTTCATCAGAGGGCGGGAACATTGTGGCGGATGGGGGAGTGCGGCGAGATGCTTGCGTCCCGGGCCCCGTGTCCTTCAACACTGGCCCCAATCTCACCGTTATTACTACCCTCAATGGATCCCGTGATTAATTTTTGGGAGGAAAAGATTCCGGGGTCATTCTCCCGGTGGCAGAGGACGTAGGGAGGGAGGAGGGGCGACAACTGGTATCAGGGCGATGGTGAGGTGGCTCGGCTCACGCACAACAAAGCAGGCCGGCCATGGACCAACCTGTTGAGCCAAGATCCAATACTGGTTTCTTTCGGGGTTTCTCCCACCCCTTGCGAGACAACGGGAAATTGTTTATTTCTTTTTCAAAGTCACAAGACTGTGGGACGGACGCTAGGAACCTCCAGTCTGCAAAGGCGATTGCCATAAAAGGTGCATGTGTACGCTTCAAGCACCCAATGTTGATGGGAACAAAGTCAAGAATAATTGGTAGGATATCCCGGTAGAATACCTTTACCGCGTTCTATATCAAAAAAGAAAGTGACGTAGCATCACACTCTAGGCTTGCCTGCTCAGTTACGCTTTATCTAACAGCCTCAAGCAATGTCAGGCTTAAATTTTTAATTCAGAAACTGAGAGTGAGGAATTAATATAATTTCACCGGGTTATCATATTCTTATATACCTATGTAGCCAATATATCTACCAAACTTGCGCTAATTCCTATGACCCGTTTCCCTAGGGAAAGAAAGAGCAGCTCCTCAGTAGGGGCGGACCAGCCCCTCACTACCTGACTCGCCAACCTGCCAATTTCCCCTCACAGCCTGTCCATCAGCGCGCCACCCATCAACGTTCCGGGAAGGGAGGCAGGCGAACTGCTCACCCGTTCACATCTGCAGTTTGCCGCTCCGGCACTCCTTGCTTCACACTCTACTCTTGGTTGGATCTGTCACTTATCATTCGTATGTCCGTACTCTTAGTCAAATCCCAAAGTATTCCTCAAAAAAAAAAAAAAAAGCACCCTCCGAAGAAACGCCATAGAAGTGTTTAAAGTCCTAAATAATTCGTATAACATATGCGATAATTTCTTCAACTTAGACAGAGACTTTAGAAACAACAGGCTGAAGACAAATAGGACGTTGTAGCAGCAATGTGGTGAAAGACATATCCCACAGCGTAGTGATGCACTGGAAAAAAAATACTACTTCCCAAAGCAGTAAATACAAAGACTGTATACATTCAAATCAAAGTTGGAAAAATATTCACCAACGTATTATCAGTAGATGATATTATAATATCTTCTAAACCAGCCACATAGCATATGTCAAACTGCTAAGGAACTTCTCTAGTTCACACTTTCTTATGAAATTTCCATGGCAGTATCTTCCCACGATACTGCATGGTATTTTCTCATTATTTTCCTGCCCGCAGTTGAGCCAGAGGGAGAGGTGGATGGGGAGATACCCTCTGCTTATCTAGCTTGTTTATCCATTTTTTTTTTTTTTTCTTTAACAAATAACCGAGTTATGGATCACCAAGTATCTTCTTCCCATGTATTACCATGGTGAATTTTTGTGCCGAGAGAAAGCGACAGGAACCCTTCCACCAGTAGAGGGAACCCGCCATGTCCAAGTCGATGATAATAGCATCTCGGACGGAGGCACCCTCTGCATCGGCACAATGTAAAAAGCGAAAGAAAAAATGAAAATTACGAGGCGTTCCCGGTTCCTATGCGGAGAGAATTTAATTTTTTCACTGTGTATGTTTTTCCTACGTTCAGGTATCTATTCAGTGGTTGAAAAAAGCAAAAAGATCGTACATACACTCATAATCTATTTGTGACACTGTCGCCACATAGGTCTTCTCGCTTGACCGAGGTGTACAACCATAACCACCCAGTACTGAGAGGCTTGGTGTCAATGAACATACATCGAAATAATGTGAAACATTGTGGGCATTGAAATATTCAAAATTCTGAGCTACTTATACTATAAAATAGAATGTAATGATTTACCGGACTTTTTTTCCTAGTCAATTCTAATGATTATTCACCTGACTTAATTTTTTTGTTCCATTTCAAAAATTCATACTTTCTAGTTTAGTGGGCCATAAAAGATGAGAAAATGGTTAAAGCGACGATTCAAAGAAAATGTAAAGCATGGGTAACACATATAAACATATCAAAAGACTTTCATTGCCGATAAACTGACAAAATCTCCTGCATTCTTGAAAAATCATACACCCTACGGTTGACCCTAGACTGATTCTGTTACATAATATAAAGTGCATTTTATTTCTCAGAAAGTTGTTGTCTGCACTTATTCTTGTAAACAAAATCCTTTCTACCACTGATTTTCAGTTTACACTGCTAAATATGAAACGAAAATAATAGAGCCCACCAAGCTCGCTGTACATCAACTGTAAACATCCTTCACGTAATAACACATAGATGAAAATAAATGAACGTCAAGATAATTACTGAATATATCTGTAGATGACGTTAACAGCTTACACGGGGATCAAGACAAACTTCAGTCATCGTCTGATAAATGTCTGAGGAAACTCAACTCGGATAAATGCATGCAAACAAACAAAGATGGAACAGTGAAAAGAAAGCCTAGCTACGATTACAATCTATCGGGAAAACAAGCCACTATTAAATCGAAGCTCTATATTAGGCTAATCATCAGAGTTACACTCTCTGCTGGCAATCATTGATATACCATAGAAGTACAAGGTTAAGGAAATATGTCATCAAGCCACTCACTACGAACATCAACCAAACTAAAAGATCCAAATGGAGGAGGTCCAGAGCAGAGCCGACCTACAGACGAGATTTTTGAGTTGCTGTCCACCATGGAAGAGGAGTAAGGGGTGACCTGGTCATAGCTTACAAGTTTTTAAATAATTTAGATGACGATGACAGCGATGAACTCTTCGTGAAATGCACGGATATATCTACCAATGGGAATAACAAGAAAACTTAAGAAAAAAAGCGTTTGCTACACAGGGGCACAATCACGCACTTCAAAAAAAAAAAAAAATATCAGGAACACTATAAGTACACAAACATATGCGTATCGTAGTCAGACAAGGCACTACAGTTATAGCTTTTTCCAAGTTTCACTCATTTCGAAATGCGCACAGTAACATACTGGTTGGCAAATTATGGCATATGAAAACTGAGTAAAATCATCAGCGATTAAGAAAATAAGGCTTTTATATTGGCAATGACTAAATTCGGATATAATCATTCCCGTGGGAAAACTTACTTTACAAATAACCTCCCCCCCCCCCCTCTCCATTTCATGGACAAAATAGACAGAAATTGCTTTTCAACTCATTCTGAAGTGGCAAGATTAGTTAAGTGATATTTCAAGTTAACAGAAGGCGAGTGTCAAGCTTCTTGCAGTTGCTACTTGCATTTCGTCCTCATGCGACTACGCTGTACGAATTTTCTCCTCAAATAATAACATATCATGGCTCACATGCACTTATCTGTAATCACAAGTTCCTCCTGAGAGAGAGAGAGAGAGAGAGAGAGAGAGAGAGAGAGAGAGAGAGAGAGAGAGAGAGAGCCATAAAAGTCTACATTTCCCTGATACTGGGAGTAACGCAACCCTGAGCTACAGGATCCCTTAGAGAGGTCCAGGGTATCACCAGGAGCTTCATAGATAGGTTATCTATTGACGCATTAGGGATCAAAGATGGCAAACAAAATTACAGCAAGAGTAAGATGCGGGCCCAGGTCTAAATACTTGAACAGGCTGTACCTTAAAAGCAATTTCTTCCACTAAAGATGAAAAAAAAAAAAAAGTGGCCGGTCTTCACCATTCCTTGGCACAGCAGAACAAGATTGAAAAACATAACCTTATATAAGATGCTGTGTATCCTTGCACCTACTGGTGCAATAAAATGACGCTTTACCAACAATACGGCCGTTGGTGCAATGCAATAACGAGCTTTATTTGCACTTTTCCATCCAAAGTACGGTATTACGGCTCGAAGTAATGTATCTCGCACCTCTGAGACCTAATCAACTCAAGTAAATTAACGTTTGTTTTGTCTTTTCAACGAAGATGTCATTCTCCAATTCAGATGGCTACAGAGGGTGAAAATTAAACCATAAAAGGCATCATGCCAAAATCACGTTTAGCTACCCAAGCTGACTCCTAAATGTAACTTACCCAACTTAAGGCGAGTGAGAAACTGTCATTAGGGTACGAGGTATGGGTAAATAAGCGGGCAAGAACTACCGAAAGGGGCCTAAGTGTCAACTAACAGTTTCGCCTGCTGCTGAGGTAGAAATACTAAAAAAAAAAGTATCTTCCCGGACAACCTAGTATTCATAGCATATCCTATACGTTGTATTCCTGACTTTACATTATTCACTTCCAATTGTGCTACACGGAAGACCGGCTATATAGCCTTCCACGACCTAATAATTCTATTCAATCGCGTTTCATGTTTTTTTGGGTTTTTTAGCACTCCTTTTTTGTTATACACTTTGAACTGTACCTAGACTTTCTGTTCAGCAGAACTGAAACAGAAGTATTCAAATCAGACTAGAGTTAACTAATTACACTCATCAGTTACGTCGTAATCTAATCTAATCACTTGTAAATGCTTGATGATGAAACTGAGATGGACTCGTGAGAAACTCAAACTTAATTCTTGACTATGACATAATTGTTATGCTAATTATGCATGCTGAGCACCAGATGAACAAGTGGTTCCTTGCCAACGAGCACAACAGCCATCACATCGTTCATATGACATACCTAGCTAACTAGGTATGTCATTTCATGATACCATACGGCACAATTGAAAGAATATACTATAAATATTTTCAGATAATTGCAATTCAACATATATGAACAAAAACACAGATAAATCAATTAATACCATGGATGACGACACTGCGTACAATGCTGAACACGAACCAAACAGTTGTTGTACCTAGCCTAACATAAATTGTAGGGTAAGGAAGCGCGTACAATATGAATGAAAATAACTATTTTGTAACCAAGGGAATCCTTCAACAAGTTTTCACAAAATGGGCAGGGTTTTAAAGCACAGAAGAATAGTGGAACAAAATCACACAAAATGAACAGTTGAAAGTAATAAAATCGTAACACTTAACGAACCGTAACGTTTGAATACGACTAACTGATATCTTTGCATGTATCAGGTGACCTCAGAGTTCTATATGAATACAGAGATCTTATTAAATGTTCATGAGATCTCGTCCCACAAAGAGTCAATTCCCACTTCTCCAAGAACACCTGAGAGATCTGTGTTTACCTTTCATTCTCAAGGGACCATGGTGATTTCAAGTGGAGTACGTTTTAATAACTTATAATTTTCACTAATAACAGAACCAACAAGACATCTAATGCTTTAATAAAGGCAGGTTATCTTCATGTTTTAATACTTACTGGAATTTTACATCACGTACTTATTAGTTAACCCCCACATTCCCCCCCCTCCCTCATATCTCTACCATTAACATCATGATCAGCGTAAAGAATGCAAACGTAAAATCACAATGAAATCACTTTAGATAGGCTACAAAAGTAGAACACATATCGTAATCCTATAAAAACAATACAAATTTTTCAGTAAGAGCTCAGCACTCACTTGCAAAATCTTGATGGTGATCATGAAATCTTCGTAAACACTCTACAGCAACTTCAATCAAATTTCTTGCTATATTCTCGGTATCCCAAACACTTGCACGTATATTGCACTTCATATAAAGTACCTGTAGGACTGTACACACACTTTCTTGACCGATACTTCAATACGGCCTGGATTCTTCGACCCCTTATTTCAACTGTTTTCCTCAGTAAATAATACACAAGAGCAAATCGATCTTCACTTTACCTTCATAGGACACACAATCCTTGGTATCGTTATTTTGCTATAAAGTTCAGAAATTCGTGTACGTCACTTCACATCCGAGAGCCATTACGCATGATCATTCACTTCAGATTTACAAGCTGAGCATGATGGGAAATGTCATCCCAAGCCTAGCAATTACTCTAATTCTTGCACATGGCTATCATAATATTCAAAAAATCTTATCAAAGTTGTTGGATTTTAGTGAATATCAATAATTCGAGGTAAGAGAATCAAGAAAACCTGTCCTTTGTTTAAACATTCAGAGTATTAAAATTAATCCTATTTCGAATGTGTGGCGCGGCGAGGAAGGCCCTAACTGCTTTCGAACTCGGCAGTTAAGAAGTTGCCAGATATCACTTTTACTTCATCTTCATAACAGCATTACATAGGCCTTGGCGCGTGTTGGTTTTATTGGAAAAAGCCACTAGACATCATACTTCACGGGAACTCATGCATTTAAATAAATAAAACCTTAAGTACCTGGATAAAAGGTAATTGTTCAATCTACCTCGACGTACTCGTTATCACTGTAAATTTTGCGCTTGATACATACTAAAGGAGAGGTATATCTAGTTTAGAACTTTTACAGTTGAAGTACTACCATCATTAATGCAATCGTTACATCTCATTCTATTTTGAAGGGACTCTTTTTATATGAAAAACGTTCAGTATACATAACAAACCACTGATGATTATTTACTAAAGTTATCGAACAAAATTACATGCCATTGCTTGTAGGGGTGGCCCGGAGATAGTCCATGATGGGCATCATCTGTATACTGTGAATGAACATCTATACATGAGCTAAATATCTGCGAGTCTTACCCTGCGGATAGCAAATGCAATTACAAGCTCGAAATTAGGCTATTAACTGCAAAGATTCTCTGCCATGTAACAGCATCAAATGAAGAGCAGATAAAAAAAAAAATAGCTTATAGCTTTACGAATGATACTGGAGTGTTCATCAAAGACCGTCTCCAGTCAGAGGCACAGACAAAATAGTACGGTAGCCGGAGAACATGTTCGGGAGGTGTTTCCCTTGCCGCAGAGGTAAGGAGACGAGTGGTCGCCAGTGGTGTACTTCTACTGCAGTGCACGTCAGGCAGCTCAGCTCCTACCACCCTAAAGGAAGCTTTATCTTCGTGATACTCTATACATAATTGATAAAACTTTCATCTTTAAACAATTATACTCAAAGACTTCTTGGTATGCATTTTAGTTTCGAATATGAATACACATAGTTCACAGTGAAATGCCTGTCAGGACTTACATTTTTCACCTAAATAAGCAGTTTTATTGGTCATTGGTTAAAAGGTGACAGGTGATTGTGAGTACAGTAAACAATGCTGAAAGTTTGTTTATCATGGTCAAATGTGTATATTTCCCTTAACACTCAGTTTAGAAACTCAAATCATTAATACATGGGACGGTAATGTAATAGAATCAGAAATATGGCCAACATATTTTCTTCAAGGTCCGGCAAATCAAAATTTAACACTGCATAGACTGTTTATATCTGAGTATGATCATCATTTTCCTTGGCTGTATTTGCTCATTTGGTCTTATCATTCTTAAGAAGCTAATTCAGGTAAGGTGAAAATAAATGCCAAACCCTGCGTGTTCATGCACATCAGAGCACTTATGGTTTCCTCCTAGATGTGGTACCTTACCATCCTTGCTTTTCTCCCACTAATGGATATACTTTAGTTGTGGACAGTGATCTTCAATGGTCAGTGCCACCAATAAACCCCTGACTGCATCTCCTCATCCTCACTGTCACTGCTCCACTCCACTGGATGGATCCCCAGGTCCTTTATCTTCTGCAAGAAATATATTTATAATGATGTATATTACAGCACTGAAAATCAACCATCTATCTATTCTACCCACATCTATGATGCCTATTCCAATTGGAACTCCCTCAAAGGGGTGGCCATGGCAAAAGAGTCTCCATAACTAAAGAACTCCAGTGCCACTTAGCCTTTAATGCCTCACCCTTAACATGCCAATTGTAGAGGGCAAGTCTAGCAGAGTTTGCAGAGACTCCTATCAAATGTGCCTAATGACTAATTCTATCTAATGCTCCTACCAACAATTTCTAGCAAATGATCCTGCCTAAATGTTCCCACCTACTACTTCTATCTACTGCTCCTACCATTTTGCCAAAAGGCAGGGCTAGCACTTAGCGCTCATTATAGGAAAATCTAGAGTTATAAAGAATGAGCTCCGTAAGTTTAAGCGTTGTCAAGTGTTACATATGACAAGTTGAGACTGTATGTTTGTGGACAGAGTGCCAGTAGTACACATGTTACTGAGGCACAAAGAAAAGACAGCTAACTGAGTCAGTGGACTGCAACTTGACAACCACTTAAGTGCTGGCTCACTAAGCAGATGTCACTTATCCACCTGATACCCAGGCAAGTTACTAGTACTGGTAATATAACTCCCTGGTCATTGGCTGCCTACCAAGTACCAACTACCAAAAATCAAACATAACTATCTGAATTCCAGAATTTCAAATAATCTCAATACTAAGCTGGAAAACAGACAAAGAAAGGCCACATTCATTCACACTCAGTCTCTAGCTGTCATGTGTAATGCACTGAAACCACAGATCCCTATCCACATCCAGGTGCCACAAACCTTTCAATGGTTTACCCCAGGCATTTCACATGCCATGGTTCATTCCACTGACAGCATGTCGACTCCAGCATATCACATCGTTCCAATTCACTCTATCCCTTGCACATCTCTCACCCTCATGTTTGTTCAGGCCCCAATCACTCAAAATCTTTTTTACCCCATCATTCCAATTCCAATTTGGTGTCCTGCTTCTCACTGTTCCCCCACCTTTGACACATGTATTCTCTTTGTCAATCTTTCCTTACTCATTCTCTCCATATGTCCAAACCATTTCAACATACCATCTTCTGTTCTTAACCATACTCTTTTTATTACCACACATCTCTCTTACCCTTTCATTACTCACTAGATCAAACCACCTCACACCACATATTGTCCTCAAACATTTAATTTCCAAAACATCCACCCTCCTCTGTACAACCCTATCTACAGCCCATGCCTTGCAACCATATGATATTGTTGGAACTACTATTCCTTCAAACATACCCATTTTTGCTCTCTGAGATAACATTCCCCCTTTTCACACATTCATCATCACTTCCAGAACCTTTGCCTCCTCCCCCACCCTGTGACTCATTTCTGCTTCCATGGTTCCATTCACTGCTAAGTCCACCCCCAGATATCTAAAACACTTCAATTCCTCCAATTTTTCTCTATTCAGACTTACATCCCAACTAATTTGTCCCTTAGCCCTGCTGAACCTAATAATCTTGCTCTTATTCACATTTACTCTCAACTCTCTTCTTTCACACTTTCTTCAGTCATCAACTTCTGCAGTTTCACAAATGAATCAGCCATCAGTGCTGTATCATCAAGACACATCTGACTCACTCACCAGGCCCTCTCATTCCTTACAGACTGCATCCCTGTTCTGATTGGCATCCTTGACCTACCTGGTGCCCCTTGTCTACCTAGTACACCATCCTAGGTAGATGCTGCCGGATCTACCTAGGACCCCTGACCTACATGGTGCCCCTTACCTCTCTAGTGCTGCTATACCTATTTGGTAAACTGGTCTATTTGATGCAGATGAATCTACCTCGTATTCATTACCTATCTGTTGTAATCAGATATCCCTGACCTACCTGATGTTGCTGGAACTACCTTGTAACCCTTCCCTACCTAGTATTACTGGTGTTACCTGGTAACCCTGATTTGCCTGGTGTTACTGGGCCTACTTAGTACCCCTGTCCTACCCCTACATGGTACATGGTAATCCTGGCCTACCTAGTGCTGCCAGACCTTCATAGTGCTGTGGATTACCTGGTATCTTGCCCAATTAATCTTCATCTATTTAGTAAACTGGTAACCCGCAACTGCCTGATAATGGCAGTGACCTACCTGGTGATTACAAATGACCTCGAAGGCTTGAGTGTTACGTTGTACCAGGTCAAAGAAGGTGTGGCCTGCATCGTTGAGGACAAATAAGTCTATTTCAACCTGGTGAGTAAATGGTCAAAAATTTTAATTGGTGCAAGAAGACCTGTTAACAGGTAGGTTTACAAAGGCAGACTACAGCTTTAGAAAGTGTAAAGTAAAAATGATAATAATAATAACAATAATAATACTAATAATAATAATAATAATAATAATAATAATGTAGGTTTGCGGCAGGGGTGTGTGATGTCTCCATGGTTGTTTAATTTGTTTATGGATGGGGTTGTAAGGGAGGTAAATGCAAGAGTCCTGGAAAGAGGGGCAAGTATGAAGTCTGTTGGGGATGAGAGAGCTTGGGAAGTGAGTCAGTTGTTGTTCGCTGATGATACAGCGCTGGTGGCTGATTCATGTGAGAAACTGCAGAAGCTGGTGACTGAGTTTGGTAAAGTGTGTGGAAGAAGAAAGTTGAGAGTAAATGTGAATAAGAGCAAGGTTATTAGGTACAGTAGGGGTGAGGGTCAAGTCAATTGGGAGGTGAGTTTGAATGGAGAAAAACTGGAGGAAGTGAAGTGTTTTAGATATCTGGGAGTGGATCTGTCAGCGGATGGAACCATGGAAGTGGAAGTGGATCATAGGGTGGGGGAGGGGGCGAAAATTTTGGGAGCCTTGAAAAATGTGTGGAAGTCGAGAACATTATCTCGGAAAGCAAAAATGGGTATGTTTGAGGGAATAGTGGTTCCAACAATGTTGTATGGTTGCGAGGCGTGGGCTATGGATAGAGATGTGCGCAGGAGGATGGATGTGCTGGAAATGAGATGTTTGAGGACAATGTGTGGTGTGAGGTGGTTTGATCGAGTAAGTAACGTAAGGGTAAGAGAGATGTGTGGAAATAAAAAGAGCGTGGTTGAGAGAGCAGAAGAGGGTGTTTTGAAATGGTTTGGGCACATGGAGAGAATGAGTGATGAGAGATTAACCAAGAGGATATATGTGTCGGAGGTGGAGGGAACGAGGAGAAGAGGGAGACCAAATTGGAGGTGGAAAGATGGAGTGAAAAAGATTTTGTGTGATCGGGGCCTGAACATGCAGGAGGGTGAAAGGAGGGCAAGAAATAGAGTGAATTGGAGTCATGTGGTATACAGGGGTTGACGTGCTGTCAGTAGATTGAAGCAAGGCATGTGAAGCGTCTGGGGTAAACCATGGAAAGCTGTGTAGGTATGTATATTTGCGTGTGTGGACGTGTGTATGTACATGTGTATGGGGGGGGGGGGGTTGGGCCATTTCTTTCGTCTGTTTCCTTGCGCTACCTCGCAAACGCGGGAGACAGCGACAAAGTATAAAAAAAAAAAAAAAAAAAAAAAAAAAAAATAATAATAATAATAATAATAATAATAATAATAATAATAATAACAATAATAATAACAACAATAACAATAATAATTATCTATTTATTTATTTTGCTTTGTCGCTGTCTCCCGCGTTTGCGAGGTAGCGCAAGGAAACAGACGAAAGAAATGGCCCAACCCACCCCCATACACATGTATATACATACACGTCCACACACGCAAATATACATACCTATACATCTCAATGTACACATATATATACACACACAGACACATACATATATATCCATGCACACAATTTACACTGTCTGCCTTTATTCATTCCCATCGCCACCTCGCCACACATGGAATACCATCCCCCTCCCCCCTCATGTGTGCGAGGTAGTGCTAGGAAAAGACAACAAAGGCCCCATTCGTTCACACTCAGTCTCTAGCTGTCATGCAATAATGCCCTAAACCACAGCTCCCTTTCCACATCCAGGCCCCACACAACCTTCCATGGTTTACCCCAGACGCTTCACATGCCCTGATTCAATCCACTGACAGCACGTCAACCCCGGTATACCACATCGATCCAATTCACTCTATTCCTTGCCCGCCTTTCACCCTCCTGCATATTCAGGCCCCGATCACTCAAAATCTTTTTCACTCCATCTTTCCACCTCCAATTTGGTCTCCCACTTCTCCTCGTTCCCTCCACCTCCGACACATATATCCTCTTGGTCAATCTTTCCTCACTCATTCTCTCCATGTGCCCAAACCATTTCAAAACACCCTCTTCTGCTCTCTCAACCACACTCTTTTTATTTCCACACATCTCTCTTACCCTTATGTTACTTACTCGATCAAAGCACCTCACACCACACATTGTCCTCAAACATCTCATTTCCAGCACATCCATCCTCCTGCGCACAACTCTATCCATAGCCCACACCTCGCAACCATACAACATTGTTGGAACAACTATTCCTTCAAACATACCCATTTTTGCTTTCCGAGATAATGTTCTCGACTTCCACACATTCTTCAAGGCTCCCAGGATTTTCGAAAATAATATTAATAATAATAATAATAATAATAATAATAATAATAATAAAAAGAAGAAATGGAATAAAGATTCAATGATAATGTTACAATGGTGACAGAAAAAGGAAAGAGGATATAGAGGTGGAGAAAGTGGAGGATACAGGCAATAAAGAATATAAAAAGAGATAAAAAGATATATAAATATAAAACTTGATATATGTAAATATAAATATACAGAAGTAGAGAAAAATTCTAAAACAAATGGAATAACATAATACCCACAAACATACCCAACAACAAACACAAATCATTCATACACAAAAAGTAAGGAAGGAGGAGCAAAGGGATTTTGAGCAATATGGAAAAAAAAGCATAAGACAGTTCAAAATTTTTCCATGTTCCATGTTCATCAAAAGCAAACTTGAGGAGCTGAATGATGCATTCAAGTGTTTCACTGTGGAGGAGATTAAATGCACCAGCATTACCAAGGTGGTAGGGGATGAAGGTTTAGAACATGAGTGAAATGACAAAATCAGGTTATCATAACAATTTGACCCCATATAAGAAAAAAAGTCCTGATAAAGTCTCCCCATATAAGCAGAAAGAATGTGAGAACTTGCTAGATCAATTACAAGCGATTTGTAAGCCACTGGAAAAGATAATTAGAAAGCATATGAATGACTTCTTGCAATGAAGAACCTTTCCAACTGAGAGACAACAAGGTTTTAGGGAAAGGTCATGCATAACCTATCTCCTGGACTTCTATAACAAGGTGATTTCCATTACATATTAAAGACAGGGATTGGAAAATTGTATTCTTGGACTGCCTGAAAGCCTTTCTTTCTGCTACTCATCAGAGAATGATAAAAAAGCTAAATCTGTATGATGGCTGCCTTACTGGAAGGGAGCAATAAACAAAGGTAAAAGGTGCTTCCTTGAAGTGACATGCTCCAGAACTCAGTTTTGGAACCAACACTATTCTTGGAGTATGCAGATGACTTGCCTGTTGGACTGGAATCATATCTAAGCGTGTTTGGGACAATATGAGAGAAATATAGAATGATAATGATAAAATCAGTCAACCAGAGGACCTGGACAAACTCCAAAGTTGATAAACTAAACTGATGATGAGATTCAATCCAAGTGCAGAGTATTGAGGATGAAACAGAGAGAAGAAAAGGCCTTGGTGTGACTGTTACAAAGCGTAAAATAGATTAAAGGTATCTGCACGTGAAAGAGAACTGGAGTAAACTGTGAGCCTAATCTATCACCAGAGGACCATAAACTAGGAAAATTGTCTGCTGGCTAACATGAGACTTGCACTGAAGTATACAGACAAGGAAACGTTTGGTAAATAATACACTAAACATGTCAGATAAAAACTGGATTATACCTCATATGTCCTTACATGCCTCCCTCGCATACATCATTCCAAACATTCTTCCTCTGTTTCTCTCCCTCCAGTATTCCTCCACCCTATTTGCCCATGCCACAGATGGTCTTCCACTCACACCAATCCCTTTAATTGTACTATCATACACTCTCCTTGTAAACTCCCAGTCTTGCATTCTTTCCATATGCCCAAACCCCCTCAAAGTATTACGTTTCACCCATTCTCCCACTCCACAATTCATTTCCTTTGCATTCCTTGCCATACCACATCTCTCATACTCCCTTTCATTTCATCTAGTCACACCATATGCTCTTCTCAAATAGCTAATTTCCACAGCCTGAATTTTTAAACCTCTGTGCCTCATTCCATGCCCATGTTTTGGCTGCATAGGTCAGGGGTGGAAATACTATATGATGTCCCTTAATCCCCCTTCACTTCCATACTTACACCTCTACCCTTCTTTATTCTATTAAGGGATCCAATGGCTCTTCTACCCAGTACTGCTCTCTCCCTCATCTCTCCTTCCATATCGCCACACCTACCCAAGACAGCTCTCACATACTTAAATTCCCTCACGTCTTCCAGTCTTTTTCTTCTTTCACTCTACAGGTTTTACAAATTATATACTTTCACTCTGTTTCCTTTCAAGCACCATTACTTTATTTCTACTTGCATTTACCTTCAATCTCCTCTGCTAACACACATCAAAAAACACACTTACAACCTTTTGCAACTCCTGCCATTGGCCACCATATCTCACCACCACACTCCAAATCTGCATCTCTTTTCCCTAGTTTTGCTTTCATCTCTCTTATCACTCCAGCAATGTCACTGTGGCTTTTTGATAAATATATATGAAAAAGTCAGTGACATCACACCTCCATGTATCCCAAACTTTTGCTTAACTCTCCATCCACTCTTACACATGCATTTGCTCCTCTATAGAAGGCTTTTACACCATCCAACACTTGTCCCCCTATACCATATATCCTTATCACATCCCACAAAGTATTCCACTCAACTCTGTCATACGCTTTCTCCAGATCCATAAAAACTGCATAAAACTTCTCACTTTTTGCTAAATACTTTTCCACGGTCATCTTTACACAAAAATCTGATCCACACATCCCCTTCCTTTCACTTATTCTGCATTCAGTCACTTCCACCACTATGTCAATTAACATTCTTGCATACACTTTTCCTGGTATACTTAACAGACTGATTTCCCTATAATTGCTACATACATCCTTTGCACCTTTTCCTTTGAATAAAGGAACAATAATAGTTTTCACCCAATCATCAGGCACAACCTTCAGTTTCAATGCTAAATTACATATAAAATGCATCCACTCTGTATCACACTTTCTCCTCTATACTTCAGCATTTCAGCCGTAATCCCATCTACTTTAGGTGCCTTTCCTACCTTCAGCCTCATTACTGCCCTTCTTACTTCTCTTTTTGCTATAGCCCCCTACACTTGTCTCCTCTTCCCCCTCCTCTATACCCATGGATGTAATAACTGCTGCCTCCCCTCCTCCCACATTCATCAGTTCTTCAAAAGACTCTTTCCATCTTCCTTTCACTTCCTCCTTTTGATTTAGCAATTCCCTTTCTTACTTCTCACATCATCGTTTCCACTCTTACATCTACCTCTTTCCTCTTCTACCTCCTTCCAGTATAGTTTCTTATTATCCCAAAACTTTTCACTTAACTTACTTCCAAAATCTTCATCTATCAGCTTCTAAACATTCAACTTACATACTTTGTATTCTTCCCTCCCTTGCTGAACTTTCACTGGTACATTCCTATTGAGCAATCTAACATAATCCTTTTTCTTCTCTTCCAAAACATTTCTAATCTCTTGTGTCCACTATGCATTGCCCTTTTTTTTATTCCTGTATCTCACTACCTTGTATCCAACTACTGATTCTACAACCTTTGCTAGTATTTCTCTAAACAATTCAAACAGAAGGATAAATGGAGACTCTTCTTCCGTGGCCCCCCTTGAAGAGAGTTCCTGGAGGGAATGGGCATTAAAGGTATAGACAGATAGACAGACAGACTTCATACATATGATCACTTCACCTAATGAAGCACAAAGAGTTGATTGAGAAGGTATGGACAAGAGCAAATAAAATAGTACCTGAATCAAGAGAACTAAGCTATAATAAGAGGCTGAGGCCTACAAAACTGTCCACCATAAAGGAGATGAGAGATTGGGGAACCTGCTAATAGCATTAAAGTTTCTAAATCAGATGGGTATAGTGCTAGAGTACCTTGAGGCAATGACAAAAAGCTGGGCAAAAAGCTAACTGGAAAGGATCTTCAGAAGTACTGTTTAGTGAAAAGGTGGTGGATGGGTGGGATAAACAAAGCAATGAGCAGTTTACAAGGTCTAAACAGTTACTTGATGGCACAAGCGATCAGGAGATAAGGTCCACCAGTGTGAAACTCCCCATACTGTACAAATAGCTAATCAAAATTAGGTAATCAAATACACAGCTTACCTGGTTCAGCAGCAGGGGCAACAAGTGACTCTTGTTATACTTAGTAGCCAGGTGGAGAGCAGTGTCCCCACTCAGTTTGGTCTGAAGGTTAACCTCAGCCCCCTCAGCCAGCAGGGCCTTCACAACCTCCTCCTCTCCCTCTGCCACTGCTTGGTGGAGTGCTGTATAGCCTAAGGTAGAGAGTTTGTAAAGTTGGTGAAATTTGGTGGGCATGTTAGTAGGTGTTTCTGTGAATGTAAGAGTGTTATGGGGAAAGACTTTAACACCCATGTTACCCATCTCTTAACTTTGTATATTTATACCATGTCTTTACCCCTCTGTATGTCTGTATGTACACATACACATATACACCCTAGCATGACCATATTTACCTCTCAATAACATGCTGCTGTGAGTATGTGAGTTTATCTAAATTGTAGGATACAAGTGTGTGCCCCTAATAAATGAATCTGAAGAGGACATTCACATACATAATGTGTGTGTGTGTGTGTGTGTGTGTGTGTGTGTGTGTGTGTGTGTGTGTGTGTGTGTGTGTCCCAGCACATTAGCCTCTGATGAGCATCAATGTGTATGTCCCACCACAACAGCCTCCAGTGGGCCTACATATGTGTATGTATGTGTATGCACACACGCTACCATACATGCCTCTAGTGGGCATGCATTTGTGTATATATACCCTACTACACCAGATTCTGGTGAATGTACATGGCTCAAGTAAGAATATTGGCATTAGAAATATCTACCATTGTTACAATTAACAAGAAAATTCAACTTAAGGACTGATGAAATAGGATGCTGATAGTAGAAACAGAAGCTTACCATTATCGTTAAAATCATTAACCTTCAGTCCTTCAACATCATCTACTGCTCCTGCTACTGCTGCAGCAGCTGCTGCTGCTGCTGAATCTGCTACAGGTGCATATTCATCACTGTCATCATCTGTTCCTGCTTCCAAGCTATAATCATCACTATCATCATCAGTTTCTGCTTCTAGAATATATGCATCACTATCATCCGTTGTAATGCTATCATAAACTTGCTTTGATATTCCACTTTCACTTTTGTCATTCACCATCCTACTTTTATCCTTTACATTTAATGTATTTTCCTCAATACCATAGGTCTCCTTTTGACCAAAACCCATGGCTATTACTACATTATCGTTAATATCTTCCTCTGTGGCAACATTATTGTTCTTCAACATGTGGTCAAAACCCTGCGTTTCATATCTACCATGATCATCAGTAGTAGTGCACTGTTCATCAACCCAGTTGCTGTTCCTCTTGAGACTGGGGTCTTCTGAGAGGTCCTTCTTCACTGGAGCTAAAAAAAAAAAAAAGAGACATCATTATTATCATTCGTCTATTTTACTTGACTGCCATTTCCTGCATTAGTGAGGTAGCGCCAAGAAACATGAAAAAGACCCATCCACTCATATAAACACATATATACATAAATGCCCATACACACATATATACATACATATACATATCAACATATACACATTTACACACATATACATACACATACACAGACATATACATATATATATACATGTACATATTCATACTTGCTTGCCTTCATCCATTCCTGGCATCACACCGCCCACAGGAAACAGCATCGCTACCCCCAATGGCATTTTTCCAGAGACTCCTGCAGCCCATGAATGCACTACTTTTTGCAGCAGGGAAATATGGACTCCTTTGGAAAAAGTTCTTTGATGATAAGGCACTCCTAATGATACAGCCTAACCAAAGGTAACTTTTCACTCATGGTAAAGTCCCACACAGGTAGAGTCAAGTAACACCTATGTTTACACAGTGACCTCACACAACATATCCTAGACTCAGTGTTTCAAATATGGTGTGCTGTGACACACCTGACAATGTCTTAGTTTGCCGCAGTATATTCCTAAATAGGGAAATTATATATTTATTTATTTATTTATTTTGCTTTGTCGCTGTCTCCTGCGTTAGCGAGGTAGCGCAAGGAAACAGACGAAAGAATGGCCCAACCCACCCACATACACATGTATATAAATACACGTCCACACACGCAAATATACATACCTATACATCTCAACATATACATAAATATTATACACACACAGACATATATATATATACACATGTACATAATTCATACTATCTGCCTTTATTCATTCCCATCGCCACCCCGCCACACATGAAATAACAAACCCCTCCCCCTCATGTGCGCAAGGTAGTGCTAGGAAAAGACAACAAAGGCCACATTCGTTCACACTCAGTCTCTAGCTGTCATGTATAATGCACCGAAACCACAGCTCCCTTTCCACATCCAGGCCCCACAGAACTTTCCATAGTTTACCCCAGACGCTTCACATGCCCTGGTTCAAGGGAAATAAAATGGATATACAATTACGGTACTTTTTTCTTCTTTCTTTTAAACTATTCGCCATTTCCCGCGTTAGCGAGGTAGCGTTAAGAACAGAGGACTGGGCCTTTTTTGGAATAGCCTCACCTGGCCCCCTCTGTTCCTTCTTTTGGAAAATTAAAAAAAAAAAAAAAACGAGAGGGGAGGATTTCCAGCCCCCCGCTCCCTCCCTTTTTAGTCGCCTTCTACGACACGCAGGGAATACGTGGGAAGTATTCTTAATCCCCTATCCCCAGGGATAATTACGGTACTTATCTTATAAAAATATATTTTAAAACTATGTCATTCTTCAAAGCATGTATTGTAACTATGAGAGACAATGAAGTGGTTAGCAAATGCAATTAATCGTTTGTACACTCTCAGCTAACATTATATCCAACTTTCTACCTTTTAATAAGTTTAAAATATGTTTTGTGAGCATCATTTGAAATATTTTGTAAGTCACTAGAATGAACATATCAGATTATTAAAGGCACTTCATTTGCTTTACTATCTTTATCATGTGTGTAAACAAAGACTTTTGCTTTACTTTCTTTCAATGGATAATGGCTAATAACAGTAGAATACTGGCAAAATATGATTCAGTGTGCTGCAAGGATCAAGCAAACAAAAAATGAAAATAAAATTGACTAAGAAACATTGTCCTAAATGGCTTCAAGCAACCAATACCCACTTTCTTCACAATATTAGAGGCAACAGGCAGTGACAAGACATTTGATACTATTCCCCAACACATTGTTTTATCATATGCTTTCGACTCAACACTGCATTCCTCTACATCCTTCAATTTTGCTACTCTCACTCGATCTGCATCTCACTCAACACAACTTCTTCAATAAACTTAAACTTGGACAGGATATTTCACTGAGGTAGATGAAATCTGGTTAAGTTTAATGACTTCAAGACCCAGTTTCTGTCCATCTCTATCAAAAATCAAAAACTCCTCACAACTTTCTTCTCTCCTTTGATGGATTCTGTAATTCCACCTCTTGATGCAATAAACATATTTGGTATTACTGTAACATCTACTCTATCTCAGAAACCCCACATTATGGAAACAGCTAAGTCTGCCTCAAGAAACTGGGGGACCTGTTTACATGTCAAAATTTCTTTTCTTCTGAATAGTTGTTCCTCTTGTTGGGAGTACTGCTCTCACACCTGGAGAGGCTCCAGCTCTGCATCCATACTTGATACAGTTGTCAAAAGCAATCCAACTCATACTCTCTCCCAGGCTAACTTCAAAACTTGACCTGCTTGCCCTAAACATGCAAAGTTGGTTCACTTTCCATCATGTGTAAGTATTACTTCAGATTTTGCTCCTGAGAGCTGGCTGCTTGTGTACCCTAATAACTACCTAGACTAAGCAATACCCAGTAATCACAGCATCACATGGTTACTGCGTGGCTCCTGGCAACTCAAGGGTGAGCCACTTCGATAACAGTTTCTTTCCCTATATTTCAAAGCTCTGGGACTCTCTATCTTCTCATGTCTTTCCCAATAACTATGAACTGGTACATTTTGAAAGACATGTTTTTCACATCCTCAAAACCTCAAAAATTCTTAAATACTTTCCCTTGTCTCTTCTTCTCTCTTTCATCAACCTATCTATATTTCAACTGATGTGGACTTCTGTCTGTGACTGGAGCTTCTAATGTTAAAAAATGGTAAGTCATGTTTATCTAGGAACTGTAGTTTAATATGGATGTTTATATGGTGGAGTGGTGTTTATGACTGAGCTGGGAGGGCAGGGCAGCTGTATAGTGCTTGTTGGGTCATAGCAATTATTATTTGTTTCGTCAGCTTATACTGGGGAGGGGGATATGTCTATAGAGCCTGCTGAAGTATGAGGCAGGGGTAGCCTTTTTTTCTCTCAGTTCTGAAGTGGTTTGGGAGATAGGGGTCCTCCTGTTAAAAAAAAATAAAAATGGGGGGGTAGCAGTTGGCTATGTTGTTTGGGAAAGAGAGGTCTACTAATAAAAAAAAAAAAGAAAAAAGCACTGAGCATGCTGAGCTGCGATTGTACTGGGAGGATCTTTGTTTTAATGTGTATGTGTTAAAAGTACCTATGGTTTGCTATGCGGCCTGTGGTTATTGTAAGTGCTCATTTTGTGGGGTATGCAAGTCTATTATATCTGTTTTTGAGAAGGAAGAAGACAAGACAGGTGAAGCATAGTTTACATTGGAAAGGATGAACTTTTATAAGAGGATGCTAAGAGATTTCTTCTTTTTTGTGTGCAAGTTCAGTGCTAGTTAATGTTCTGAGGGCAATTAGTTCATGCAAAAAATTTACTATTATCAGCTGATGAAACAGAATACAGTCTCATCAAAAAACTTCCTGCTTGAAAGGAATCAATTTTATCTCTGCTACTGAGTGCAGTACAGCCTTGAACTTCAGCAACCTTGGAATAAGAGGCCCTTGGGTTATATCCCCAAAACCGTTTTGTGAAGGGAGTCCCAGCACTGTATAAATAATAATAACGATAATAATAATAAGGGGATAAGAGTGAGTGCCCAGATTACAGAGGTATAAGTTTGTTGAGTATTCTTGGTAAATTATATGGGAGGGTATTGATTGAGAGGGTGAAGGCGTGTACAGAGCATCAGATTGGGGAAGAGCAGTGTGGTTTCAGAAGTGGTAGAGGATGTGTGGATCAGGTGTTTGCTTTAAAGAATGTATGTGAGAAATACTTAGAAAAACAAATGGATTTGTATGTAGCATTTATGGATCTGGAGAAGGCATATGATAGAGTTGATAGAGATGTTCTCTGGAAGGTGTTAAGAATATATGGTGTGGGAGGCAAGTTGTTAGAAGCAGTGAAAAGTTTTTATCGAGGATGTAAGGCATGTGTACGTGTAGGAAGAGAGGAAAGTGATTGGTTCTCAGTGAATGTAGGTTTGTGGCAGGGGTGTGTGATGTCTCCATCGTTGTTTAATTTGTTTATGGATGGGGTTGTTAGGGAGGTGAATGCAAGAGTTTTGGAAAGAGGGGCAAGTATCCAGTCTGTTGTGGATGAGAGAGCTTGGGAAGTGAGTCAGTTGTTGTTCGCTGATGATACAGCGCTGGTGGCTGATTCATGTAAGAAACTGCAGAAGCTGGTGATGGTAAAGTGTGTGAAAGAAGAAAGTTAAGAGTAAATGTGAATAAGAGCAAGGTTATTAGGTACAGTAGGGTTTAGGGTCAAGTCAATTGGGAGGTAAGTTTGAATGGAGAAAAACTGGAGGAAGTAAAGTGTTTTAGATATCTGGGAGTGGATCTGGCAGCGGATGGAACCATGGAAGCAGAAGTGAATCATATGGTGGGGGAGGGGGCGAAAATTCTGGGAGCCTTGAAGAATGTTTGGAAGTCGAGAACATTATCTTGGAAAGCAAAAATGGGTATGTTTGAAGGAATAGTGGTTCCAACAATGTTGTATGGTTGCGAGGCATGGGCTATGGATAGAGTTGTGCACAGGAGGGTGGATGTGCTGGAAATGAGATGTTTGAGGACAATATGTGATGTGAGGTGGTTTGATCGAGTAAGTAATGTAAGGGTGAGAGAGATGTGTGGAAATAAAAAGAGTGTGGTTGAGAGAGCAGAAGAGGGTGTTTTGAAATGGTTTGGTCACATGGAGAGAATGAGTGGGGAAAGATTGACCAAGAGGATATATGTGTCAGAGGTGGAGGGAACGAGGAGAAGTGGGAGACCAAATTGGAGGTGGAAAGATGGAGTGAAAAAGATTTTGAGTGATCAGGGCCTGAACATGCAGGAGGGTGAAAGGAGGGCAAGGAATAGAGTGAATTGGAACGATGTGGTATACCAGGGTCGACGTGCTGTCAATGGATTGAACCAGGGCATGTGAAGCATCTGGGGTAAACCATGGAAAGTGTGTGGGGCCTGGATGTGGAAAGGGAGCTGTGGTTTTCAGTGCATTATTACACGACAGCTAGAGACTGAGTGTGAACGAATGGGGCCTTTGGTGTCTTTCCTAGCGCTACCTCGCACACATAAGGGGGGAGGGGGTTGTTATTCCATGTGTGGCGAGGTGGCGATGGGAACAAATAAATGCAGACAGTATGAATTATGTACATGTGTATATATATGTATATGTCTGTGTGTGTGTATATATATATATGTGTACATTGAGATGTATAGGTATGTATATTTGCGTGTGTGGACGTGTATGTATATACATGTGTATGTGGGCGGGTTGGGCCATTCTTTCATCTGTTTCCTTGCGCTACCTCGCTAACGTGGGAGACAGCGACAAAGCAAAATAAAAAATAATAAAATAATAATAATAATAATAATAATAATAATAATAATAATAATAATAATAATAGGGGAGAAAGAATACTTCCCACGTATTCCCTGCGTGTCGTAGAAGGCGACTAAAAGGGAAGGGAGCGGGGGGCTGGAAATCCTCCCCTCTCGTTTTTTTTTTTTTTTTTTTTTTTTTTTTCCAAAAGAAGGAACAGAGAAGAGGTCCAGGTGAGGATATTCCCTCAAAGGCCCAGTCCTCTGTTCTTAATGCTACCTCGCTATTGCGGGAAATAGCGAATAGTATGAAAAAAAAAAAAAAAAAAAAATAATAATAATAATAATAATAATAATAATATTATCATTATCATTATTTCTTTTTTTTCATGTCAGGGGTCTACTTACCAGTAACAGAATCAAAGTCAAAGGAGCAATCTGAAAAATGTAAAAAAGAGCATTACATACTTTTCATTGTCAAATATTTCATGTTTTTCAACATCAATGCAATATAGTTTATACATAAAACTTTTCTATATTACTAGACTGGGATCATGTGGTGAGAGGAAAGTGTCAGCATCAAACTTACAATGAGCTTTAACTATGTGGGGGAGAATGTATGGAAAAAGGTGAAAAATATATAAATTACTGCCTTCTAAGTCTCATTAATTTTCTAACATAATTCAATTATAACATAACCAACAGACTGCATACTTGCCCCTCTCTCCAAAACTCTTCCATTTAACTCCCTAACCACCCCATCCATAAACAAATTAAACAACCATGGGAATATCACACACCTCTGCCGCAGACCAACCTTCATTAGGAACCAATCACTTTCCTCTCTTCCTACTCATGCACATGCCTTACACCCTCGATAAAAACTTCTCTGCTTCTAGCAGCTTGCCTCCCAAACCATATACTCTTAAGACCTTCCACAAAGCATCTGGGGCCTGGATGTGAAAAGGGAGCTGTGGTTATGGTCATTACACTTGACAGCTAGAGACTGTGAACAAATGTGGCCTTTTTTGTATTTTCCTGGCGCTACTTCGCTAGATGGGGGGATGCTATTTCTATTTTATGTGTGGCGGGGTGGTGACAGGAATGGATGAAGGCAACAAGTATATGTACATGTGTATATATGTATATGTCTGCATATGCATATGTATGTATACACTGAAATGTATGTGTATGTATATGTGCATGTATTGATTGAGAGGGTGAAGGCATGTACAGAGCATCAGATTGGGGAAGAGCAGTGTGGTTTCAGAAGAGGTAGAGGATGTGTGGATCAGGTGTTTGCTTTGAAGAATGTATGTGAGAAATACTTAGAAAAGCAAATGGATTTGTATGAAGCATTTATGGATCTGGAGAAGGCATATGATAGAGTTGATAGAGATGCTCTGTGGAAGGTATTAAGAATATTATATAATGTGTGGGAGGCAAGTTGTTAGAAGCAGTGAAAAGTTTTTATCGAGGATGTAAGGCATGTGTACGTGTAGGAAGAGAGGAAAGTGATTGGTTCTCAGTGAATGTAGGTTTGTGGCAGGGGTGTGTGATGTCTCCATGGTTGTTTAATTTGTTTATGGATGGGGTTGTTAGGGAGGTGAATGCAAGAGTTTTGGAAAGAGGGGCAAGTATGAAGTCTGTTGGGGATGAGAGAGCTTGGGAAGTAAGTTGTTGTTCGCTGATCATACAGCGCTGGTGGCTGATTCATGTGAGAAACTGTAGAAGCTGGGGAATGAGTTTGGTAAAGTGTGTGAAAGAAGAAAGTTAAGAGTAAATGTGAATAAGAGCAAGGTTATTAGGTACAGTAGGGTTGAGGGTCAAGTCAATTGGGAGGTAAGTTTGAATGGAGAAAAACTGGAGGAAGTAAAGTGTTTTAGATATCTGGGAGTGGATCTGGCAGCGGATGGAACCATGGAAGCAGAAGTGGATCATAGGGTGGGGGAGGGGGCAAAAATCCTGGGAGCCTTGAAGAATGTGTGGAAGTCGAGAACATTATCTCGGAAAGCAAAAATGGGTATGTTTGAAGGAATAGTGGTTCCAACAATGTTGTATGGTTGCGAGGCATGGGCTATGGATAGAGTTGTGCGCAGGAGGATGGATGTGCTGGAAATGAGATGTTTGTGGACAATGTGTGGTGTGAGGTGCTTTGATCGAGTAAGTAACGTAAGGGTAAGAGAGATGTGTGGAAATAAAAAGAATGTGGTTGAGAGAGCAGAAGAGGGTGTTTTGAAATGGTTTGGGCACATGGAGAGAATGAGTGAGGAAAGATTGACCAAGAGGATATATGTGTCAGAGGTGGAGGGAACGAGGAGAAGTGGGAGACCAAATTGGAGGTGGAAAGATGGAGTGAAAAAGATTTTGTGTGATCAGGGCCTGAACATGCAGGAGGGTGAAAGGAGGGTAAGGAATAGAGTGAATTGGATCGATGTGGTATACCGGGGTTGACGTGCTGTCAGTGGATTGAATCAGGGCATGTGAAGCGTCTGGGGTAAACCATGATCTATCTTGATCTATCTTCTCATGACCAGGTGCATAGGCACCAATAATCACCCATCTCTCTCCATCCACTTTCAGTTTTACCCATATCAATCTTGAGTTTACTTTCTTACACTCTATCAAATACTTCCACAACTCCTGCTTCAAGAAGAGTGCGACTCCTTCCTTTGCTCTTGACCTCTCACTATCCCCTGACTTTACTCCCAAGACATTCCCAAACCACTCTTCCCCTTTACCCTTGAGCTTCATTTCACTCAGACAAAACATCCAGGTTCCTTTCCTCAAACATACTACCTATCTCTCCTTTTTTCTCATCTTGGTTACATCCACACACATTTAGACACCCCAATCTGAGCCTTCGAGGAGGATGAGCACTCCCCGCATGACTTCTCTTCTGTTTCCCTTTCTAGAAATGTAAATACCAGGAGGGGGGTTTCCAGCCCCTGCTCCCACCCCCAACTGATTTAATAGGCACATGGCATGGTGTGTGTGTGTGTGTGTGTGTGTGTGTGTGTGTGTGTGTGTGTGTGTGTGTGTGTGTGTGTGTGTGTGTGTGTGTGCGCATACTAATTTGTACTGTATGGGGAGGGAGTTTTACATTTGTGTAGCCCCATCTCTGAACTTCCTCTACGACTTATCTAAATTTCCATAAACATTAAACATATCCTCAGTAAGAGTTACTTTACAAACAATACTTTTTAGTTAACTAGTCCCAGAAAGGAAAATGCAAATTATTCTATTGAAAAGTAATAGTACATACCAGTCATAGGGAAATTTTCCACATCCAAGTTGAGTTCTGGCAATGTTGACCCCATGGCATTCTCTTCTTGCTGGGGAAGCAGATGATTTAATGTATGATGATTGGCTTCTGGATGGGTGCACTGCAAAGGTAGCAAACTGCTTGGCCCCATCAATAATGATGGCAAACCACCAAGATCTCTTGCTGATATCATGGCTGTCTGCTTGTGTGGTACCAGTGTTGCTGAGGTAGTGTGAGGTTGGTGGTATGGTTGAGAGGTTGGTGGTATGGAATGGGAGGTATGGTTGTCTGGGGCGAGTGATGTTGTAGAATGAGCCTCTTGTCTGGTTGGTGGTATGGAATGGAAGGTATGGTTGTGTTGTGTTTCTGATGTAGAATGAGCCTCTTGTATGGTTTGTACTTGGAAATGAGAGGCAAAGTTGCACTGTGCCTGTGAAGTAGAAGAGAAAGCCTCTTGTCTGTTTGGTGATTGGGAAGTTTTGGTATGGATATATTGTGTCCGAGGTGTTGTAAAGAAAGCCTCTTGCTGATTTGGTGACAGGGAATGGAGGGCATGGTTGAAAGGTGCCTTTGGCATGGTTGAGTGAGCCTCCTGAACATTTGTTGTTGGAGGAGAATGGAAGGTTTGATCACATGGTGTTTGCCCTGTTGTGGAAGTATGGGCTTCTTGCAAGGTTGGTAATAAAGACTGGAATGTGTGGTTGTGTGAAGCCATTCTTGTTATGGAAGCATCAAGCTGTTCTTGCTGTTGTGAAGTAAATGAGCTACTGTGTGGTATAACTGGTGTTCTTGAATCCCTAGGTTGACCAGAGGAAGACTGTAAGGATCTAAAAAGATTGATGGGACTGCCTGGCTGGTGTTGCAGTGTGGGTGAAGGTGAGCTGAAGTAGCTGCAGCGGTTCTCACGTATCTCAGCAGAACTATGGTGTTTCCGCTTCTTCACTGATAATGAAACAATTATTACTAACTTAATCCTTGACAATCATTATATGATGCCTTAAATGTAAAGGCCTATCCTATGATTTGACCCTTCAGGTCACACCATCATATCCAAAAGTTGTGCCTTCACGCTCAAGAAGTTAAACTCACAATGATGATTAACAGAATGATGAAGCCACTGATGGCCACAAGGATGATGGTGGTTGATATGCAACTAAGCATAATGAGGGTGGTCATTAGTTCTACAGAGAAAAGAAAAAGGATTATACTAAAAGGCTATATATAAGCAGAATATAAATAGAATATATCATTTCAAATTAAAATTAAAACATTTTCCCTAACAAAGCAACAAGTAAAAATAGAAGCAGTTGGTGTGATATCCTGACCCCTTCTTCACAGCAGTTGACAAACTACATAGAAAAGCATACCCAAGTTGAAGCCATGTAAAGTGAAAAGGTGAAATAATAAAATTCCGTGCGAGAAAGCTTGAAGGGAATAACCCTGAAACTCTAAGGGTAGGTTCCCTTTCCCTACCTTACAATATTAAAAATTCAGGGATTTTCAGGTTTAAGCATGCTTTTTTTTTTTTTAAACAAGATATTCATATAACAATAGAGAAAACCAAGCAAGAGTATGTTTAGACTACTAACACCCTTCTAGGAATGCATAAAAGTTTGGGGTGCTTCATCACCACTGAGCACTTAAGACAAGCTACTGACAGGTGTGGGCTACCAACATGTTAATAATTTCTCTGTTTTCTGTGCCTGTTCTCGGCTGCCACCATGTTTATAATTTCTTTGTTTTCTGTGCCTGTTCTTTATCATGTTCTTCTTTATCACAGAATTAACTAATTTCTTTTACAAAATGTCTCATACAAATATTTTGTTCCCAAAAGTAGACTGAAATTTGTGTGGAAATATCTAGTGTTGTCTGGATGGCATCATTTATCTACATTTCTCCATGTTGCTAACTGGTTTCTCCAGCTATGCGTACCACTATATGTCTAGTATTTGCATCTATTCCTCTCTGTCCTCTCTCTCTCTGCCAGTCGAAACAAACACATATCTACTTTTGAGAGACTTTTAAATAAAACAAGATAATCTATGAACAATCTATCTCCATAATAATATTCTATGGTAAATAAAGTGCGTAAGACAAGGGAACAAATGGGAACATCAGTGAAGGGGGCTAATGGGGAGGTGATAACTAGTAGTGGTGATGTGAGAAGGAGATGGAGTGAGTATTTAGAAGGTTTGTTGAATGTGTTTGATGATAGAGTGGCAGATATAGGGTGTTTTGGTCGAGGTGGTGTGCACAGTGAGAGGGTTAGGGAGAATGATTTGGTAAACAGAGAAGAGGTAGTAAAAGCTTCGCGGAAGATGAAAGCCGGCAAGGCAGCGGGTTTGGATGGTATTGCTGTGGAATTTATCAAAAAAGGGGTGACTGTATTGACTGGTTGGTAAGGTTATTTAATGTATGTATGACTCATTGTGAGGTGCCTGAGGATTGGCAGAATGCTTGCATAGTGCCATTGTACAAAGGCAAAGGGGATAAAAGTGAGTGCTCAAATTACAGAGGTATAAGTTTGTTGAGTATTCCAGGGAAGTTATATGGGAGGGCATTGATTGAGAGGGTGAAGGCATGTACAGAGCATCAAACTGGGGAAAAGCAGTGTGGTTCCAGAAGTGGTAGAGGACGTATGGATCAGGTGTTTGCTTTGAAGAATGTACGTGAGAAATGCTTAGAAAAGCAAATGGATTTGTATGTAGCATTTAAGGACCTGGAGAAGACATATGATCGAGTTGATAGAGATGCTCTGCGGAAGGTATTAAGAGTATATGGTGTGGGAGGCAAGTTGTTAAAAGCAGTGAAAAGTTTTTATCGAGGATGTAAGGCATGTGTACGAGTAGGAAGAGAGGAAAGTGATTGGTTCTCAGTGAATGTTGGTTTGCAGCAGTAGTGCGTGCTGTCTCCATGGTTGTTTAATTTGTTTATGGATGGGGTTGTTAGGGAGGTGAATGCAAGAGTTTTGGAAAAAGGGGCAAGTATGCAGTCTGTTGTGGATGAGAGAGCTTGGGAAGTGAGTCAGTTGTTGTTCGCTGATGATACAGCGCTGGTGGCTGATTCGGGTGAGAAACTGCAGAAGCTGGTGACTGAGTTTGGTAAAGTGTGTGAAAGAAGAAAGCTGAGAGTAGATGTGAATAAGAGCAAGGTTATTAGGTACAGTAGGGTTGAAGGACAAGTCAATTGGGAGGTAAGTTTGAATGGAGAAATACTGGAGGAAGTGAAGTGTTTCAGATATCTGGGAGTGGATTTGGCAGCGGATGGAACCATGGAAGTGGAAGTGAATCATAGGGTGGGGGAGGGGGCGAAAGTTCTGGGAGCGTTGAAGAATGAGTGGAAGTTGACAACGTTATCTTGGAAAGCAAAAATGAATATGTTTGAAGGAAAAGTGGTTCCAACAATGTTATATGGTTGCAAGGCGTGGGCTATAGATAGAGTTGTGCGGAGGAGGGTGGATGTGCTGGAAATGAGATGTTTGAGGACAATATGTGGTGTGAGATGGTTTGATCGAGTAAGCAATGAAAGGGTAAGAGAGATGTGTGGTAATAAAAAGAGCATGGTTGAGAGAGCAGAAGAGGGTGTTTTGAAATGGTTTAGTCACATGGAGAGAATGAGTGAGGAAAGATTGACAAAGAGGATATATGTGTCAGAGGTGGAGGGAACAAGGAGAAGTGAGAGACCAAGGAGAAGTGGGAGACCAATGTGGAGATGGAAAGATGGAGTGAAAAAGATTTTGAGTGATCGGGGCCTGAACATGCAGGAGGGTTAAAGGCGTGCAAGAAATAGAGTGAACTGGAACGATGTGGTATACCGCGGTCTACGTGCTGTCAATGGATTGAACCAGGGCATGTGAAGCGTCTGGGGTAAACCATGGAAAGCTTTATGGGGCCTGGATGTGAAAAGGGAGCTGTGGTTTCGATGCATTATACATGACAGCTAGAAACTGAGTGTGAACAAATGTGGCCTTTGTTGTCTTTTCCTAGCGCTACCTCGCACACATGTAGGGGGAGGGGGTTGTCATTTCATGTGTGGCAGGGTGGCGACGGGAATAAATAAGGGCAGACTATGAATTATGCACATGTGTATATATGTATATGTCTGTATGGGTATATATATGTATACGTTGAGATATATAGGTATGTATATGTGCGTGTATGGATGTGTGTGTATATACATGTGTATATGGGTGGGTTGGGCCATTCTTTCGTCTGTTTCCTTGCGCTACCTCGCTAAAGCAGGAGACAGCGACAAAGTATAATAATATGTAAATAACATAATGATATGTTACTGATAACATAGTAATGAGACAATGGAAAAACAAATACGAATCATATCTATCATATCATTGAGAGAGACGATTAAATAAAATACAAAACCTAAATAAGCTTCAGTTCTAGATTACAGAGGTAAAAAACTATAACTAATTGGTTATGTAACAATACCATTCCCAAAGTACTACTTACATAATTACTTCCAGTAGGCTGACACATACAAAACAATAAATCTATGTACAAAAATTTTTCCTATAGTAATACTGCAAAGTAAATAATGATACATAATATATTACACAATGATGAGAAAATGAAATAAACGAAAAATAAGCATTTCTATTATAATACCCAAAGGTAAAAACAGTAATACAAATAATCTCAAAACAAAGAAAAAATGAACAGACTCCAGTTCTAGATTACTGCGAGATAAATAATACTGAGTATTTGATTATGGAATTATACCTCCTCCCTCATTCTTTCTTTCTCCCAGTGATATACACACTTGCTCATTTTTGAAAGGGTGAAAAAAGACATAATCCATGAATTTTTTTCATACACATTCGCCATTTCCAGTGTTAGCGAGGTAGCGTTAAGAACAGAGGACCGAGCCTTAGAGAAAATATCCCCACTTGGCCCCCTCTCTGTTCCTTCTTTTGGAAAATTAAAAAAAAAATTACTCCTAAAGTAGCATAGCAAATATAGCAGCATACTATGTATAAAGACTGGCAACAGATACCCATGGAGGCAGGGAAAGAGACACAAAGGATGTCACACACATCAATAATATCTTGGTTTACTTGCACTTCTATGATGTGTGTGGGCTTTTAAAGCAAAGCAAACTAAGACTTCTATTGTAATAATTGGAGGAGAATAATAATATAAATGATATCACAACAATGAATAAATGAACAAGCTTTAGTTCAAAGAAACTGCTGACAACTCATTCCACTTGTGTTACAAACACCAACAAATGACACAACAACATTGAAAAAGTTGGAAGAGTGGCCAAGGCAATCAGGACCTCATGTTGGGTGCTTATTTAGTTATCCTAGACACAACGGAAGAAAAAAGAAATGCCTTGACACCACCAGAATAATTGTGAGTACAACTAAAAAAAATCTTATTGTGGTGTTTAAGAAAATCCCCTTCACTAAGGATTTCAGCAAGTGGATGTGAAGAGATCAATGCCTCATGACAGGAATTCAAATTGTTGAAAGAGTTGTTAATAAATTAAAAGAATTTGGAGGAAAATATATCAAACACAGAAGCAAAGGATCAGGAAATTTTTTGCCAAATGGTATGAAAGTTGGAAGACTCTTCATTAATGGGGTGAGTAACATGTTTTTGTACAACAGTAGACACAAACTCTATCTTTGAAGCGGAAATGACAATAACATCACACCTGGAGATTTGATTATGAAAAGGAACAGCAGCAATGGATAGCTGGATCCAACACTGCAAATACTGTATACATGGACACAGAGATAGCTGGTAGTATCAGTAGAGATGAGCTGGATTTTGGTCTCAAAGGCCCTAAGAAACAATCAACCTACTTGATTGATGGCGCCTTTCCAATTCGTTGCCTGAGAAACATTTTCTCACACGTCTGAAAATGACTCTACAATGCCAAACTATGGACATTTTTCACACCTGGCAATGACACTAACCCCAAAACATTGGATGATAGGACATACAAAACAGCATGTGATAATGAAATCCACAACATCCGGTAACAGATGATGGTCTCTCCACATACACTAGATAATCTTCCCCCCACCCCTCCTACACACACACAAACACATACAAACATAACTAACTCCAGATGATTGTTCCCCCCCACTCCACCCACAACACCAGATGATGGCACCCCTGACATCACCAGGCAAAAGTGACACCTCACAAACACAAGTAACAATCCCCCCTTAACACCAAAAAATGAGTGCCCTTTACAACATCAAGTGATGGTGCCCCCACAACACCAAATGACAGTAATTCCCAACAACAGATGACAGCGCCTCCACACAACACCAGTTAATAATGCCTTCCCACAATACAGTACCAGAAAAAAGTACCTCTCATGACATCAGAGATTAGGTGCCTGAACAAAATCAGGTGACTGTGCCCCACAACATCAGGTAAGAGTACCCCTCACAGTAGATAATGGTGTTCTCACAAAACCAGATGTCAATGTTTTCACCCACCACTACAGTATCAGGTGGTATACTGTCCATCTCCGGCTTACCTGATTTTTGGTTTGGCAGGTACTGCATATCATGAGGCTTGCTATGCTCTTGATCAGAGGGCCGGTAGAGACACAGATTCACACTCACTGGATCAGACAAGTCCTGAATCTCGTATCTTGGTGTTCTGTCAAGGGTTCATTTTACACTGTCATAGTTTTGTGGCAGTAAAAAAACTATCTACACCTAACCCTACCTGGCATAACGGTAGGGACTCAGCCAGGCTTGTTTCCTCATCAAACTTAAGCAAGTTACATATTTCCTACTATCTTTTGGCACATAATATGCCAAAAAATATAAGGAAAAGTGATCATGTAAATGTGTACTGATGACGAAATCGGAACCAACCATGAGTTTGTGACTGTGAATTGGTGTGACGGTGCCTGCAGTCCATTGTGTACAGATGAGGGCCTACTTTCAAGATATGGTGAGCTGATGAGGACTGACTACCTGACAATGGTGTACTGGTGGGGAGTGACCAACAGACAATGGTGTACTGGGGGAATAACCAGCATGTTGCACCATAATGGCAAGAACTGAATTATAGCCAATGATGTACTGGCGGGACTGACATACAGACAAAGGTGTACACGCAAAGATTGAGCTGATGTACTGGTAGGACCCGACCTGCAGATGACAGTGTACTGGCAAGAATTGACCTCAACATGATGGTATGCCTGTTGCACACCTCCAGGTAATGATGTGCGGGGGGGTCTAAAATGTTAATGACTGTGTAATGGTGGAGAATGACCTACAGGTAACTGTATATACTGGGCAACTGAACTGCAGATGATGGTGTACTGGCATGGAACTGACTTGCAGAGGATTGTGTACTGGTGGGGACTGACCTAAACAGACAATGGTATACTGGAGGGAACTGACCTGCAGATGATGGTGTGCTTGTGGTACACCTCCAGGTGGGTGCAGAAGCTGCTCCAGCCCTTGCCATTTGATATCTTCACCTCGATGTCATCTACCCCAGGGAGTATGAAACCCATGACCAAAAGCTCTTCCACTTATATATTCAGCAAAAAGTGTCATATCTTATCACATCAAGGTCTTAAACACCACTCTTTAACTTTTAATAAAATGACCAATACTATTTTCGTTCCTACTAATTGCGACTGATGTAAAATGTCTCCATTCTAACTCTGTTATTCATTAAATCTGTTACATGTATTCCAACAAGGATAATACATGTGCAGTCTACCATACTGACGTTTACTCATTACTTTATCTAGGAAATCCTGATCTTGTTTACAAAAGGCATACTGCAGACTAAAGGCAAGCAGGTACACCTTCTGAACCTAAGCCCGAGTTAGGGTATACCTTACAATGACTTAATTCAACTACACTGCAAGAAAATACAAGTACATGATCAACTTATGATGATCTTGTCTGTGAGATACTCTATGACAATCCTGTGTAAGGGATCAAATTTAACACATAAAGAGACATTTGACTACTAGTGAATTTATTATGGTATTCACAATCATGCAGCCAACTACACAAATGGCAAATGTAAAATAAAAGTAATACAGGTCAATTATCTTTTTTCTGAAAACCTTAGGGGCCAATTGCAAATAGTCATTCAGATATTTTCAGTTTTCATACAAGATACACAGAACTTACAGTACATTTCAGCCTACCACATTGGAATAAGGTAATCAAGGATGTAGGTTAGCTTAGCCTAGAATTAGCTAGCCTAAGTACAGGTTAATATTCAAATAATACAACACACCATCTGTCAACCTTCAAACACCCTATTTCCTATATATGTATATTCATACTTATTACTCCTGCAACAGACCACTACTGCATACTGCTTCATTAAATAAAGATCAAGTGCAAAGTCACTGGGAGTAACTTCAACCTGCCCATCATTTGAGCATCTCATGTTAACACAGTAGGACAGATCGACACACTCTCAGTACCAAGCAGCAAGCCAGATAACTATGGGCTTCAAATGTACGTTTCATTCTCTGAGTAGTTTATTGTTTCAAAAAGGTACAAATTATATTCATATCTATATTTATCATATAGCATTTATTACATAGCATTAATGGGATGGCCATAATTAGGGCCTCAGCTGCCCATGCCATCTCAGCTATCATTAAAAAAAAAATCTAAGACTTCATCCCCCTCCCACTTTGATAATGCTGGTGCATTACTGTCCTTCACAGTGACACATTTATGAACATGTCATTCAAATCCCCTCATATTTCCTCATTATCCTTATGAATTCTTAACCTTGTGTGAAAAAGACATACAGTCATTCAGTTCAGTAACAGGATAATCAAGCAGAAGACTGACCTTTAGTGACATTGGAGGTGATGAGCCATAGTTCCTGATCTCCGCTTGCATATGAGGTAAGGAGTGAGCGTCGACATATGCGAAGCGTTCCCGAGTCTCCTGTAGCATAGGTAAAGAGGAAAGAGAAAGGAAGGAAGATGAAGACAATATAAAGACAAGAAAACTGTTACAATCACATGACAAGAACCTACAATAGCATCAGTGTATATATCTAATTTCTCTTCCCATGTGGAGAATAATTACAAGATTATACAAAGACAAGGTCGTACTCTGACTCTAAACTGACAGCTTTGAAGTTAAAACACCAGTTATATCAACAAAGTAAATATTAGCTCTGACTTCTCACAAACCACTTGATTTCATCAATGGTTATGAAACTGAAGCAATTACTAAATTGAAGGATGATAAGCAGAGAAAGGAGCAGCTGAATGATAAGAGAAGATGAGAGGCAGGGAAGGAGACAGAGTAGAGTGCAATATACAAATAAGAGGGAAAATATGGATAGGGAAGATAAGGAGGAGTAAAGACTGGGAAGATGGGGAGAAGTATAGACTGAAAAGATGGTGAGCCATAGGAAGTGAGGTAATGGCAGGTATGAGTCAAGGCCTCAAAAACTTTTGGACTAGAGAGATAGGAAGGACTTTGAAATGGGGAGGGTGGAGAAGTTTGGATGAGGAAGATGAAGAAAGGTAAGGTATGGGAGGTGGAAAGATATAAAGACTGGGGAAGGACTATGGAGTTCAGGAAAATTGTAAACTGGGGAGAAGCATGGATGGAAGTTGAGATATATGGACTGGTGAAAGGTCTGGACTGGATGGAAGGGAGGTATGGAATGGGGAGGAGGGGCAAAGTATAGAATGGGGAGGTTGGGAGTGTATGAATATGGGAGATGGAAAATATCAAGGAATGACAGGGAGAATATGGAGGCTGGGAAAAGTATGTGCTGGGGTCTACGTTGGAGTAAGGACTAGGAAGACTAAGAAAGGTATGGACAAGGGAAATGGGAATAAATATGGACTGTGGAAGGAAGCAAAAGTATGGACTGTTGGTAAGTGGGAAGTATGATCTGGCAAGGTGGAGAGGAGATGGGAAGGAAGTATGGAACAGAGAAAAGGGGAAAAGCATGGACTGGGAGAGATACTGACAAGAGAAGTGGGGAGAAGTGTGGGCCAGGAAGAGCATGGACTGGGAAGATGAGGTGAATGGAAATGGGAAAAAGGCAGAACATGGTCTACAATATACAAGAGCACAGGAAACAAAAATCACCAAAAACAAACATTGAAGAGACAAACACTGGAAGAGCATTCATCCACAAGAGAAGCGTAGGACATCTTACTATGATTGGTGATCTTATTGGAGAATACTTCACCAACTGAGCGACCCTCCTGCACTGCCTCCACATGCAGACACACCTCCATTCTCTGTAACTTCTGGTGCAGTTCCTCAGCCGCCTTCCAACTCTGGGGACAGAACACGCCCCTATCAAGTATACTCAGGTGGTATGACAAGAAATTATGCTCACATACAGACTCATATCCACACGAAGATGTTGAAAGAAGGTTGGGCTCAATAACTGGTACTTTCATTACTACTACAATTATCAATTATTTGTGAATGCAATTTTCATTACAGCAATAACTTCAATTCCATCATATAACTGTCCCATAGCCTATGACATGTTCCTAAGACTCACCTTGCCAAGCACTTGCAGGTTGTCCTTAGTCAGCTTGTAGATCCTGATGCCAGACAACCTGCAAGAAGTATGTAATTCTACATAAATCAGGTTTTGCATGAATAAGTTTACTATAGTAGGGAATTACTTTTTCATTATTAGCATATCTAAAGTTATATGTTAGAATTCACCTAAATATTCCCAGCAATATATCAACAAATATCTGATTACCATACCAATATATATGTTAAAAATCCAATCATCAACACTGTCATATCATTTCTTGAAAAGTTCATGGGCAGTCCATTTCATTCTAACAATTTTGCCAAATTTCATCTTCCATGGGGCTTTTACCACCATTTTTTTCACTGAACTCTTCATCACAGTTCTCACTCTGCATACCACTACATCTCAAATACCGTACATCTGCTACCCAACCACCTAACACACTTAACAGTCCCTCAAACTACTCACACCATTTCACCTTCGTACAAAACATTTTCCTGTTCTCCCTAAAATTTGCCTATACAGTCACATCCTACCTATTATTACCATCTTTATCAGCCCGTGCACCTTTCTAGTCACCTCCTGCCACTCTCTTTTGTACATTTCCCAATCCCTTGCATTCCCTCCTTAGCTAACTTTCTAAAAAATGTAATGAAAAATTTCACACAAGCATATTCTCAAAGTCTTAGTCATTTGTTCCTAATGCTAACTTGCATAAGTGCAATAGGGCAAGTGGGCACAATATAAAAAAAAAAAACACATACATCCTCCTTGTCAATCTTTCCTCATTCATTCTATCCATGTGACCAAACCATTTCAATACACCCTCTTCTCTCTCAACCACACTTTTTATTACCACACATCATTCTTACCCTTTCATTACTTACTCGCTCAAACCATCTCACACCACATATTGTCCTCAAACATTTCATTTCCAAAACATCCACCCTTCTCCACACAAACCTATCTATAGCCCATGCCTTACAACCATAAAACATTGTTGGAACCACTATTCCTTCAAACATACCCATTTTTGCTCTCTCAGATAATATTCTCACTTTCCACACATTCTTCAACGCTCCCAGAACCTCCATCCCCTCCCCCACCCTGTGACTCATTTCCATTTCCATGGTTCCATCCACTGCTAAATTCAATCCCAGATATCTAAAACACTTTACTTTCTCCAGTTCTTCCATTCAAACTTACCTCCCAATTAACTTGTCCCTCAACCTACTGAACCTAATAACCTTGCTCTTATTCACATTTGTTCTCAGCTTTCTTCTTTCACACACTTTACCAAACTCAGTCACCAACTTCTGCAGTTTCTCACCCGAATCAGCCACCAGCAATGAATCATCAGTGAACAACAACTGACTAACTTCCTAAGCTCTCTCATCCACAACAGACTGCATACTTGCCCCTATTTCCAAAGCTCTTGCATCACCTCCCTAACAACCCCATCCATAAACAGATTAAACAACCATGGAGACATCGTGCACCCCTGCCGCAAACCAACATTCACCGAGAACCAATCACTTTCCTCTCTTCCTACATGCACACATGCCTTACATCCTTGTTAAAAACTTTCCACTGCTTCTAACAACTTACCTCCCACACCTTATATTCTTAATACCTTCCACAGAGCATCTCTATCAACTCTTATCATATGCCTTCTCCAAATCCATAAATGCTGCATACAAATCCATTTGCTTTTCAAAGTATTTCTCACATACATTTTCAAAGCAAACACCTGGTCCACACATCCTCTACCACTTCTGAAACCACACTGCTCTTCCCCAATCTGATATATATATATATATATATATATATATATATATATATATATATATATATATATATATATATATATATATATAAAAATTATTTATTTATTCATTTATTTCGCTTTGTCGCTGTCTCCCGCGTTTGCGAGGTAGCGCAAGGAAACAGACAAAAGAAATGGCCCAACCCACCCCCATACACATGTATATACATACACGTCCACACACACAAATATACATACCTATACATCTCAATGTACACATATATATACACACACAGACACATACATATATACCTATGCACACAATTCACACTGTCTGCCTTTATTCATTCCCATCGCCACCTCGCCACACATGGAATAGCATCCCCCTCCCCCCTCATGTGTGCGAGATAGCGCTAGGAAAAGACACCAAAGGCCTCATTCGTTCACACTCAGTCTCTAGCTGTCATGTAATAATGCCTGAAACTAAAGCTCCCTTTCCACATCCAGTCCCCACACAACTTTCCATGGTTTACCCCAGACACTTCACATGCCCTGATTCAATCCATTGACAGCACATCTACCCCGGTATACCACATCGATGCAATTCACTCTATTCCTTGCCCACCTTTCACCCTCCTGCATGTTCAGGCCCCGATCACTCAAAATCTTTTTCACTCCATCTTCCCACCTCCAATTTGGTCTCCCACTTCTCCTCGTTCCCTCCACCTCCGACACATATATTCTCTCGGTCAATCTTTCCTCACTCATTCTCTCCATGTGTCCAAACCATTTCAAAACACCCTCTTCTGCTCTCTCAACCACGCTCTTTTTATTTCCACACATCTCTCTTACCCTTACATTACTTACTCGAGCAAACCACCTCACACCACATATTGTCCTCAAACATCTCATTTCCAGCACATCCACCCTCCTGCACACAACTCTATCCATAGCCCATGCCTCGCAACCATACAACATTGTTGGAACCACTATTCCTTCAAACATACCCATTTTTGCTTTCTGAGATAATGTTCTCGATTTCCACACATTCTTCAAGGCTCCCAGGATTTTCGCCCCCTCCCCCACCCTATGATTCACTTCCGCTTCCATGGTTCCATCCACTGCCAGATCCACTCCCAGATATCTAAAACACTTTACTTCCTCCAGTTTTTCTCCATTCAAACTTACCTCCCAACTGACTTGACCCTCAACCCTACTGTACCTAATAACCTTGCTCTTATTCACATTTACTCTTAACTTTCTTCTTTCACACACTTTACCAAACTCAGTCACCAGCTTCTGCAGTTTCTCACCAGAATCAGCCACCAGCGCTGTATCATCAGCAAACAACAACTAACTCGCTTCCCAAGCTCTCTCATCCCCAACAGACTTCATACTTATATATATAATATATTCTTTTTTTCTTTCTTTCATACTATTTGCCATTTCCTGTGTTAGCGAGGTAGCGTTAAGAACAGAGGACTGGGCCTTTGAGGGAATATCCTCACCTGGCCCCCTTCTCTGTTCCTTCTTTTGGATAATTAAAAAAAACAAGAGGGGAGGATTTCCAGCAACTCGCTCCTTCCCCTTTTAGTCGCCTTCTATGACATGCAGGGAATACGTGGGAAGTATTCTTTCTCCCCTATCCCTAGGGATAATAAATATATATATATATATATATATATTTGGTAAACAGAGAAGAGGTAGTAAAAGCTTTGCTGAAGATGAAAGCCGGCAAGGCAGCAGGTTTGGATGGTATTGCAGTGGAATTTATTAAAAAAGGGGGTGACTGTATTGTTGACTGGTTGGTAAGGTTATTTAATGTATGTATGATTCATGGTGAGGTGCCTGAGGATTGGCGGAATGCTTGCATAGTGCCATTGTACAAAGGCAAAGGGGATAAGAGTGAGTGCTCAAATTACAGAGGTATAAGTTTGTTGAGTATTCCTGGTAAATTATATGGGAGGGTATTGATTGAGAGGGTGAAGGCATGTACAGAGCATCAGATTGGGGAAGAGCAGTGTGGTTTCAGAAGTGGTAGAGGATGTGTGGATCAGGTGTTTGCTTTGAAGAATGTATGTGAGAAATACTTAGAAAAGCAAATGGATTTGTATGTAGCATTTATGGATCTGGAGAAGGCATATGATAGAGTTGATAGAGATGCTCTCTGGAAGGTTTTAAGAATATATGGTGTGGGAGGCAAGTTGTTAGAAGCAGTGAAAAGTTTTTATCGAGGATGTAAGGCATGTGTACGTGTAGAAAGAGAGGAAAGTGATTGGTTCTCAGTGAATGATGGTTTGTGGCAGGGGTGTGTGATGTCTCCATGGTTGTTTAATTTGTTTATGGATGGGGTTGTTAGGGAGGTGAATGCAAGAGTTTTGGAAAGAGGGGCAAGTATGCAGTCTGTTGGGGATGAGAGAGCTTGGGAAGTGAGTCAGTTGTTGTTCGCTGATGATACAGCACTGGTGGCTGATTCTGGTGAGAAACTGCAGAAGCTGGTGACTGAGTTTGGTAAAGTGTGTGAAAGAAGAAAGTTAAGAGTAAATGTGAATAAAAGCAAGGTTATTAGGTACAGTAGGGTTGAGGGTCAAGTCAATTGGGAGGTAAGTTTGAACGGAGAAAAACTGGAGGAAGTAAAGTGTTTTAGATATCTGGGAGTGGATCTGGCAGCGGATGGAACCATGGAAGCGGAAGTGAATCATAGGGTGGGGAGGGGTCGAAAATCCTGGGAGCCTTAAAGAAAGTTTGGAAGTCGAGAACATTGTCTCATAACAGACGAAAGAAATGGCCCAACCCACCCCCATACACATGTATATACATACACGTATATATATATCTTTATTCATTTATTTATTTTGCTTTGTCGCTGTCTCCCGTGTCACCTGCATGTTATAGGTGACTAAAAGGGTTGGGATCGGGGGGCTGGAAATCCTCCCCTCCCATTTTTAATTTTCCAAAAGAAGGAACAGAGATGGGGGCTGAGTGAGGATATTTCTAAAAGCAACAAAATCTTTTATTCAGCATATCCCTATTCACAGGAAGATGTGCAAGAAAGAAAATGAGCTTTATAAAGTGTTTCCCACTCTGTGAATTTATCACATTCATACTATTTTCCAAGTATCAACACCCATGGCTGAACACTCATTTTCAGATGTAAAAATTGTGAAAACAACTGTGTAGCATTTGCAAAGAACATAGACTGTCAGACCTGAAGATACTTGTACCAGAAAGAAGTGATTACAGTCTTCAAACAGATGAATAGTAGAATTGCAGGTACTTTTAGCTTTTTCACTACACTGCATGTTATAAAAGTAACTTTGATCTCCTTGTATTAAGTTAATAAACATTCATATGTACAAATATCACAAACAAATTCATAAGGGCATGAAAATAGAAAAAGGAAATACCTTACTACTTTTAACATGACTCCCCCTCATAAGTCTACTCTGCAAATACAGTGCTTGAAAGATGCCCTTTTCCAGGTTTCCTGCAACATACCACTGCCCATGAAGTGTATGCTGTATTTAGCTGGGACTATAATAATCTGTTTATGGATGGGATAATGAAGGAGGAAATGCAATGGTTTTGGGAAGAAGGGCAGGTCCACAGTCAGCCAGGGCAAGAGGAGGTTCTGGGAAGTGGGTCAAGTTAATATTTGTTGATAACATGGTGCTGGTGGCAGCTTTGAATCAAAAACTGCACAAGTTGGTGTATGAATTTAGGATAGTTTGACAAAGGAGAAACTTCAGAGAAATGTGAATGCAAGCAAGGTCAGCAGGTTTAACAGTGGAGGGAGAAATCAGATGAAGTGTGAAATTAAAGGAAGAGAAATTGGAAGTGAGGTGTTTAGATACAAAGTAAGACAAGGCAGTGAATGGAACCATTGGGAGCTGAAGTGAATCATGGGATGGGTGAGGAGGTAAAGGCCCTGAGAGGGCAAAGATGGGTATATCTGATGGTACAGTAGTGGTATAGATGCAAGGCCTATGCCCTACATGACTAAGTAAAGATGGGGTGAATATGATGGAAATTAAATGCTTGATGGCATTATGCAGTGTAAGGAAGGTTAACCAAGCAGGGAAATGACAGGGTCACAGATAGGTGTGGCAGTAAGAGGATTAAGTATGTGAGAGTATGGGTTAAAAATATTTGGACACAAAGAGATGCTGAGTGAAAAGACAACGACAAGGCTATACATGTTGGAAGTGGAAACAACAAGGAAAAAGGGGAAACCAAGGAGGCTGAATGATGAAGTGATACTTTACATGTTCAGGGCTTGAACATGCTGGAGCATGTGAGGTGTGCAGGGATAGAATGAAGTGAAGTGATGTGGTATTCTAGGTGCAACATTCAACTGACAACACAGAGAAGGGCTGGTGAAAGAACTGCTCCCTGAGGCATCCTTGTGTAGAGTTAGAGGGTTTAGAGGGTGGAGGCCTTGTGACTGATTCTAGCTTAGCAGCAACTTATGAACTTGGGTACTCCTTTTGTCATTTTTGTATCCATATATCTCTAACTGAGAATACATCTGTGACTATTTAATGGTCTTCCAATTTTTAAAAACATCAAGATTTATTGTTAAACACATGTAAAAAAAATAAATGATTCAAGGAAGGTCCTTCTTCTTTTGAGAATTTCTGGTACTGAAAGAAGCGACGTACTGGTAAATGGGGTGATCCTGCTCTGGGAAGGGAATCACTAGTTGCTCCTCTAGACCAGACATCCGCTCCTGCATGCTCGATTGCTGCTGCTGTTGACGACCCCTACCATGACCCTCCACCACCTGGGAAAGGAACAGACATAAAATGTGGCCAAGATGAGGGGAAGGGAAAGAAACATATGACAGAAGAGGTAGGTGAAGAAAGGAAAAGGCAGGTTAGGTGCACATCAGGTTGGTACATATGGTTATGCTTGTCCACCTTCCACTACCTCGACACTGCTGGATCAACAATAAATAAATGTACTTGCCAAAAACCAGGATATTTTACTCACTTTCAACCTATGTGACATAGATGCAGATGTGGACCTACGTGGAAACGGAGAATATCATGCGGTTGCCGCTGGCTGCATTTTTCTGCCCAAGTGTAGAGGCGGACACGAAACTCCACTTTTCCTCTAAAATTCTTGAGCTGAAGAAAACATAACATTCAGCAAAAAGCTTTACTAGTGAAAATCAACATGGCAATCCTCTGTCTCTGGTCCCTCTATATATGTACATATTTGTGCTTGCATGATTATGTTGCTTAAGCAGTCTCATGTGTAGGATTACCTCAATGGTAGGGTAACACCGTCGCTCAGGAGTAGAGTTTGTGGCAAGCAGGGGACCATGGAGACCTGGTTCCTTTAGGTACCGGAAGCGGAATGTTGGTGTTGGCTGGTACAAGAATCTCAGTTCAGGTTTTGGAGCAGTCAGGTTAAGCTGCTGGAGGGTGTGCTGCAACCCTTGATCTGCATAAAACACCAGGCCAAGGGAGTTCAAAAAATTTGCTTTATGAAGTGCATCTGGTCCCCAAAGAATATTAGGACTGTCTTTCTGGAGATCTTCTGTTCTAGCAGAATCTCATCAAATGAGTCATTATGACCAATGTTAGAAGGGGTTGGGGATTATATTCCTAATAAAAAATTGGCCCCTTCTATAAACCTTACTTAACTGACTGTGGGGAAGGGTATGATGATCTGAGATGTGAAGTATAGTATTGTAAAAGTATGGGAAACATTTCTAATTATAAAAAAATTGAAAACTTTACTTGACTAAAAGTGGAAGGGGTTGTGCTGATCTGGAAAATCATTTTACAGGAATGCACCTTAAACAGAAAAATGAGTTGCAGTGAATCCTGACAGTTTTCAGGGATACTATCATATCAGAAGACCCAAACAAGACTGGACATAATGACTGGTCAGGTTAAGGTCCCTTTCTCACTTTCTCTCCCAGCACAGACTGCTATGCTGAATGATGTCATGTTAAGGAATGAACCTTGGAGTTAAAATCCATACTTCTTTTAAGGCTGACTTTGGATTTTCATCAAAACACAAGTGAGAATCATTATCTTCTTACAGCCTGGAGTCCTAGAGTTCTAATAAACAAGAGGAGGGCCTTTGGTATTATATAATAAACAAGAGGAGGGCCTTTGGTATTATATAATAAACAAGAGGGGCCTTTGGTATTATATGTGTAAAATCTAAGGGAAACTTCCATGTCATCAACTTTGACCAATTCTAAGGTCAATAAAAACAATGGAGCAGGAGAAGTAGAACATTTCTCCATTCACAGTCAGAGAACTTATCACAACAACTGTAAGGTATATCTTTCACTTGTAAAACTGCAAAACCTCTTGTCTACACATGCACAACGCTTCTGTCAACTGTGTACTTTTAACCCAAAAAATATCGTATGGTTGCGAGGCACGGGCTACAGATAGGGTTGTACAGAGGAGGGTGGATGTGTTGGAAATGTAATGTTTGAAGACAATATGTTGTGTGAGGTGGTTTGATCGATTAAGTAATGAAAGGGTAAGAGAGATGTGTGGAAACAAAAAGAGTGTGGTTGAGAGAACAGAAGAGGGTGCATTGAAATGGTTTGGACATGTGGAAAGAATGGAAATATGGAGTGAAAAAGATTTTGAGCGATTGGGGCCTGAACATTCATGAGTGTGAGAGGCATGCAAGGAATAGAGTGAATTGGAACGATGTGGTATACCAAGGTCGCATGCTGTCAATGGACTGCACCAGGGCATTTGAAGCACCTGGGGTAAACTATGGATGTCTGTGGGGCCTGGATGTTAATGGGAAGCTGTGGTTTTGGTGCATTACAAATGAAAGCTAGAGACTGAGTGCCAACGAATGTGGCCTTATTTGTCTGTTTTCCTGGCATTACCTCGCTGAAGCAGGGGGCAGCGATGCTGTTTTCTGTGGGGTGTAGTGACAGGAATGGATGAAGGCAAGAAAGTATGAATATGTATATGTACATGTGTATATATGTATAAGTGTATGTATATGTATGTATATGTTGATATGGATATTTATGTATATGTGCATATATGGGCATTTATGTGTGTATAGCGAGGTAGCGCAAGGAAACAGACAAAAGAATGGCCCAACCCACCTACATACACATGTATATACATACACATCCACACATGCACATATACATACCTAGACATCTCAACGTATACATATATATACACACACAGACGTGTACATATATACACATGTACATAATTCATACTGTCTGCCCTTATTCATTCCCGTTGCCACCCCACCACACATGAAAGAACATCCCCTTCCCCCTATATATATATATATATATATATATATATATATATATATATATATATATATATATATATATATATATATTATCCCTGGGGATAATGATTAAGAATAATTCCCACGTATTCCCTGCGTGTCGTAGAAGGCGACTAAAAGGGGAGGGAGCGGGGGGGCTGGAAATCCTCCCCTCTTTTTTTTTTTTTAATTTTCCAAAAGAAGGAACAGAGGGGGCCAGGTGAGGATATTCCAAAAAAGGCCCAGTCCTCTGTTCTTAACGCTACCTCGCTAACGCGGGAAATGGCGAATAGTTTAATAGAAAAAGAAAATATATATATATATATATATATATATATATATATATATATATATATATATATATATATATATATATATATATATATATATATATATGTGTGTGTGTGAGAAGTATATAGAAAAACAGATGGATTTATATGTAGCATTTATGGATCTGGAGAAGGCATATGATAGACTTGATAGAGATGCTTTGTGGAAGGCATTATGAGTATATGGTGAGCAAGGTAAGTTGCTAGAAGCAGTAAAAAGTCTTTATCGAGGGTGTAAGGCATGTGTACAAGTAGGAAGAGAGGAAAGTAATTGGGCTATGGTGCGCATTCATATGCACTTAATTCATATTCATATACCTCCGCGTTGTACAGTTAGGTTCGGTAAAATGCTATCTGCTGGCTATGTGCGCCTGTTGGGAAATAACCAGTGTAGACCCCGTTGCTCATCAACATGAGACGAAGGGTACTCGAGTACATAGTATTCGGATAGTTATTTCATATTAGCCAGGCCCATAGCCTAGCAGTAGCATTCCTGCCTGTGACACAGGGGTCCTGGGTTCAATCCTGGCTGTTGGAGGTTTGTATGTTCTATGAAGGTGCGAGTTAGTATGCACAACCATGGAGACATCACACACCCCTGCCGCAAACCTACATTCACTGAGAACCAATCACTTTCCTCTCTTTCTACACGTACACATGCCTTACATCCTCGATAAAAACTTTTCACTGCTTCTAAAAACTTGCCTCCCACACCATATATTATTAATACCTTCCACAGAGCATCTCTATCAACTCTATCATATGCCTTCTCCAGATCCATGAATGCTACATACAAATCCATTTGCTTTTCTAAGTATTTCTCACATACATTCTCCAAAGCAAACACCTGATCCACACATCCTCTACCACTTCTGAAACCACATAGCTCTTCCCCAATCTGATGCTCTGTACATACCTTCACCCTCTCAATCAATAACCCCCTGCTTCAGTGAGGTAGCACCAGGTAAACAGACAAAAGTGGTCACATTCATTCACACTCAGTCTCTAGCTGTCACATGTAATGCACCAAAACCACAGCTCCCTATCCATACTATTTTCCATTGTTAGTAATTGCTTTACATATGGTACACCTAGAATAATGGGTGTATACAAAGAGGCACATCACATTCAGTAGACATATAGTATGTTTACTTGCACTCTTCTCTGCTCCTTAGTGGTGTTGGCATAAATAAGAAACCTGCAAAGGGGTATCCTTGGAGATGATGACTATGTTTTCCTCATAAATCTATAAAAGCAATTTGTTTCAGTCAGTACCATGTCCACCAAATCATTGTCAAATTACTCTAAGAAATGGTCCAGCTCCTCAGAATTCTCAATGATAGAACCACACATACCTGTTAAACCTAAATTACTTCTTTTAAAAACAAACAGTGTTGAAGTGAAGTGGGCAACATCCATCCATGCCTATGAGGGTGATGACCAATGTAATGCAGCAACTCCCCTCCTCACACTGGGACTTGTGATCAATGTCACCCTCCCTGCCGACAATATCATGGTCTCCTTCCTGCCTTTCCTATTCCATATCTTCATGAAAACTAAATCTGCTTGATTCACTATCACTCTCTTCTAAAGTACCCGAGGCAAGCATACCCAATAAGTTCAGGTAATAATTTGGCTTCTCTTGTGTAGTTCCACTGAAATGGTTACTGGTTGCTCATGTGGAAAGTAAATATGGACTAAAGTAAGGAAATACCCTCTGATAAGCCAGTAAGTGAATTCTGATTGATCAACACCCCCTAATGGACTTTTTAAAAATGAGATCCCAAATATGAGACACTAGAGTCAACTCCCAGATGCAAAGAATCCCATATATGGGATATCAGCGGTCAATGAGTCAAGGACTCATTACTTACACCTTACAAGTTTTCTCAACTTTCAGGCAACTGGAAAATTTATGGAATCAGATGATTCCTTCTTCTTTCACACAGTCATAAGGGTTTCTTTCTCTTCTACAAAGCATATATACCAAATGAGGAAGTCAACATGAGATCCCTCACGCCATCATGACAACCACCATGACAAGATCATACTTGTAAAGGAAACATCTGCTTTACCATCTTGCTGGATGGTGCCATCTATATGAGCTCAAAGCATGAACCTCTGCTCGTCCATGGTTGAAGCTTGTGCTTGGAAAAGCTGGATCTTGCTCATGTGGAGTAATTTAGCCTGGAATTGAAGTCTGGAAATGTCTTTGCTGAAAACATCAACCTATCTGCAGAACTTGTCCTTGTTGGAAGCATTCAGTTGTGCATGACAAAGTAATCTGTTCATGCTGAACACTTATTATGCCTGGGGCACAAATCTGCACCTTCTGAAGACTCGCATTTTCAGCTGAAACTGAAACGTGTCTCCTTAAGAGCCAAGCCAGTGTCTCTAGAGGGTCCTGACCCATTCCTGTGTACAGAAAGTCCTGACCTGTGTCTGAGTTTAGAAGTTTCTAACCTAAGCCTGAGCAAAGAGGGTCCAGATTCATCCTTGTAGGAACAGTGGCAGAACTCATCCCCATATGCTCAGAGGCCTGTGTGTAAAGGCTCTCTAACCATGCCTGTATAAAGAGGGTCCAGACCTTTTCCCCTAGTGTAAAGGGCCATTACCTCTTCCTGTGTGAACAGAGTCCTTATCTATGCCTGGGTGTTTAGGGTCCTGACCCATGCCTATATAATTACCTATTCATAATTCGAGAGGAGAGATTCTAACAATCATAGGGTCCCATCTTTTTAACCTTCTCTACTGATGAAATTTTTTTTTTTAGATTTATGTATGCTGTCTACATTAACTATGTCCTCAGTCACCTTATGACATTCATCCACCACTCTTATACTAAAGAGTACTTCTCTACATCTCTTTCAACAAGCTTCTTGCTTAATTTCATGTTATGTTCTCAAGTTCCCTTATTCCTACATCTCTGAAAGAACTATTCATGATCCATGCCATTTATCAGTTTTAAAACTTACAGGGTGTGATCATGGTACACCTCAACCTTTTCTCTTCCAAGATAAGCAGATTGAAAGCCTCTAACACTTCCCTGTAACTCTGCCCTCAGAATTTGGTCCCATCCTTCTTGCTCTTCCCTGGACCTCCATTAGTTTTTGTGCTTCTTTAAGTGTAATGACCAAACTTGAGAAACATATTCTAGTTTTGGCCTTATGCAGGGTTATGAACAGTTTACTATCTCTTTCCTTAACCATACACTTGAATGATATTCTGATAAATGTCTAAAGACAATTTATCTCCTTAACTATACTCCTAATGTGGAACTCTGACTACAGGTTAGGATGATGTCAACTCCCAACACCTTCATACACAGAGAATCCTGAAGCGTACTTCCTGCAAGGTGATAATCTTGTTAAGGAATACAAAGGAAATCAAACAGCAGCAGACCATTTGGTCCTTTTGAGGCTGTTTGTGATATTAGAAGAGGACAGAAACTCGCAAATTAGCGTGGTAATAGTTAGAAGGTATACAAATAACTGAAAGATAATAACCTGAACACATACTGGAAGTTGTCGAATCAAAGCAAAACATTAATAACTCTTTTCTTAGACGTATCTATAGTCCTGCTTTCAACCCCTCTAAATGGCAATTCATTCAATACATTAACAATCTTGTTGAAAGTACTTTGACTTGTTCAAGGTAAAATGTTTGCAAATAAGTTTGTACCCTTTACTACAAGAGAAATTGAATGAATCAAGTCTTAAGTAACTTGACTGATCAAGATCATCAAAGCCTTTGATAATTTTGAATATTTGTATAAGATCATCTTTTAACCTTCTCTTAACTATGCTAAATAAATTCATGCTATTTACCCTGCTCTCGTAAGAATTGTTTTTCAGTCCATGAATCATCTTGGTAGCTCGAAGCTGCACTCTCTCCATTCTGCTGGTGTAATTCTTTAGTAGGGTGACAAAAACTGAAAACAATATTCAAGATAGGGACAAAGCAATGAATTGTAAAGAGTAAGGATGATTTCCTTGGAGTTAAATTCAAAGGCCCCAACCATGAATCCAAGAATTTTGTATACTCTTTTCAATGCTTTTATGCAATGCTTACTTGGTTTTAAATTACCTGAGATTATCACATCCAAGTCTTTTTCCTTCTGCAATTCAATGGAGGTCATAATGTAGCTTATCATTTTACCACCATTATGTAAAACTCTGCATTATCAATGCTCTGCATTTAGCAATGTTAAAATTCATTTGCCACCAATAAGTCCGAGTCCAATCCATCTGGTTTTTTGTGTTAGTTTGAAACAATAGATGTTCAAGTTCCTTCACAGATTTATTTCCCAGCTTTTCATCATTAGCAAATTTTGATATCTTGCAATACATCCCATTGTCAACATCATTATTAGCTATGAGAAAGAGAAGTGGTCCTAAAATTGATCCTCATGGCACCCCATTTGATTTGTATAACCATTCTAGGGCACGAACATTACTCACTTCTCTTCATTTACAGCTAGTCATCCAATTCCTATCCACCAAAGAACAACCCCTTCAATGCCATGTGACGTAATCTTTGCTATTAACCTTTGATGCCTGAAGTTTATCGGATGCTTTTTGAAAATCCAGATAGATGACATCAACTGCTTTACTTTCATCACATATGCTGATGATATCATTAAAGAAATCAAGCAGATTTGTCAGACATAAGCGATTCTGTTGAAAACCATGCCGAGAATTGTTTAGTAAGTGATGGTCCTCTAAATGATTTACAAGTCCATCTCAAATGATGGTTTCTACAAGTTTCCAACTGCAGACATTAAGCTAATTTGACAGCAATATCCAGACTGTGACTTATTACCTTTTTTGAATATTAGTGTTACACTGGCAAACTTCCGTTCATCTAGAACCTTTCCCAGTGCAAGTGACATCAAAAAGGGCAGTCAGGGGCTTAATTACCACATATTTTGCCTCTTTCATTGTCCCTGGATAAAACTTATCCGGGACTGCAGTTTTATTTGTTTTCATTCTGTTTACTGCTGCTACTATGTTTTCAGATTTTATGTCAATCTGTTGAAGAACATTTTCATTTCTTATAAATGCAACTGAATTCAGGATATGGGTTGTGTCTTCAATTATACATAGAGATGCAAAAGTCATTTAAGATTTTTGTCATGGGTTCCTTGTCTTAAAACAAGTAAGCATTTTCTTTAATTAAAAAAACAATTGACTGGGTAAGGACTCTCTTGCTTCTAACATAACTATAAAACTCCTTAGGGTTTCTTTTCTTATCTTCAATAAAGAATATACTTCTTATTGACATTCAATTTTTCATATACCTCTCTTACTTTCTCTTTGCAAATCTACCCAACTTAATCTATCATGCTAGTTATTGATCTCGCTGAGCTTCTTATGAGCTACTTTTCTGGACAGCAAGCACTTTTTTATTTCATTGTTCCACCATACTGGCTTCGATTTAGAAACAGACCATCAACTACGCTTTGGCAACATTGTTCCCTCTTCTTCTTTGAAGGTTTTACTGAAGCTTTTCCAAGCTATATTCATGTCATTTTCATTGACCATATCATCCTGAGTGTACTTGTCAAGAACACTGTAAGAATCATTAAAATTTGCACGTTTAAAATCAAGCAGTTTTTTGCAACTGTCGTGTTGACCAACATTGAAAGTGACCTCAGAAGTAATGTCAGTGATCACTTGTATCAAATTTTTCTCTAACTTCAACATTATTGGGATCCTCATCTGTCATCAGAACTAAACCTAATATATTTTTCTCATGAGTAGGTTTCTTGAGTAACTGGATAAGGGCACTATCAAGCAGGTTTAGGTCGTCCATGCCTGTAGCTACTAGAAAGGGATTCTCCCAATTTAGATATCGGTATATTAAAATCTCCCAGTGGTGGAATCTTGTTCATCATAAATTTCAGCTTACTGATTAAAAATCTTTAGTCTACCTCTGGTGTTTGAGCAGGAGCCTATAAAGTAGTCCTACATTTCTTTTCTTGTCTGAGCAAGGCCTATACACTAGTCCCACTGTTATTTCCTTATGAAGTTTATCTTTAATTTCCACTAAAATTTAGTCAGTATTCTCAATAGATACAACATTTTTAACTTTGGGATGTAAATGGGTTTTCGCAACATCATTACATATGTTTAGGTTAAATTTCATCAATCATGTGTCGATCTTGATGAGTCCCTGTGCCTGTGTGTAGAGTGTCCTGACCTGTGCCCACAAGTATAGGGTCTTGATCCATGCTTGTGTGTAATGGGTCCTGACTTGTGCCTTAGTGTAGAGTCCTGACCAATGTCTGTGAGTAGAGGGTCACGACCTGTGCCTCTGTGCAGAGGGCCCCAACCTATGCCTGTGAGGAGAGGTTCCCAACAGTGCCTGTGAAGAGGGTACTTACCACTGCCTGTGTGTAATGGGTCCCAGCCAGTGCCTGTAGATTGAGGAACCAAACCAGTGCCCATGTGTTTAGGGTCTTGACCTGTGCCTGGGTCTCCGAGCTCCTGTGCAAAACCCTGCTGTGGGATGCTGTCCCTGAGCTGGAGCGATGAATCAACCATAACAGCAGTCATGTTGGCCGTGACCTGCTGTTCTGACCTCACATTCTGCTTCAAGAAGCTATCTACCCTCATCCTGCCCATAAGGATATTGCCAAGAAGTGAGTAAATGCAAACAGCACACAATGTTATATACACATCTATTCCATACAAAACATCTTTATATCTGTCCCTACCAAAAAAAATGAGCTTTGGAGATAAATATTATGTATTTAAATGTTACTAACAAGACTGACCATAATAATAATATAAATATGATCAAAATAATATCAATATAAGCAAGAAGAAACACCTACACTGGCTAGTGAATGCAGTCTCTTCCTAAGCACTGAAAGTTACTATCATGTTCATTATAAAAGGAGAAACCTTGATATGCCCCATTATTACACCCTTGATAAACCTAAACTTATTTCATCTCAAACAAACATATCTTCATTTTACCCTCAACAATGGCATCTTCACAGCACCCTCTCGATCAACTTAGTCACATCATTCTCAAGAAAAACTTTATTTCACCCATAACAAAAGTATCATCATTACTTTCTTAAACCTCAAAACACCTTCAACACTATTAGCTTTTAACCTGACCCTGAGGATAAGGGAGAAAGAGTACTTCCATGTGTTGTAGAAGACAACTAAAGGAGAGAAGGATTCTTACAGATAAAGGACAAAGAATAATTCCCACATATTCCCCACATTCTATATAAATCAACAAAAGGGAGCAGGAGCAAAGGACTGAAAACCATCCCTAAAGATAATCGGGAAAGGGGAACAATGGTTTGGGAATATCTTTGGGGTGCAGTTTAGGTTTAGTAGTAGTGTCGATGCTGAAGGAGCTGTGTGGAAGAGTGTTAGGAAGTGAACCCCAAACTGATGTGAGTAAAAAAGAAAGAGGATTATCAGAGGAGGGTGACTATCAATACTCCTAGAAATGAGAGAACTATGGAAAAGATGCCAGCATTGTGAGAGAAGTTGAGTGAGTGTGACATGTAGTAGTTGGCAGGTAACCAAAGCCCAGGAAGGTATGTTACCAGTACTACCTTACTGAGTATGGGGAAGATTAGTAACAGCTGCTTAGTGAGCCAGCACTTCAGTGGATGTCAAGTTGCACTCCACTGACCTAGATAGGTCTTTCCTTTCTGCCTTTCCCAAATGTGGACTACTAGCATTCTGTCCGCAATTATGCTTAGTGAACCATCACTTCAGTGGATGTCAAGTTGCACTCCACTGACCCAGACAGGTCTTTCCTTTCTGCCTTACTCACATGTGGACTACTAGCATTCTGTCCACAATTATACAATCTCTCCTTGTCATACGTAACACTTGACAACACTAAACTTACACAGCACTTTCTTCGAATCTCTATATTTTCCTACAGCGAGCAAAGTGCAACAACTCTATCTTCTCGCAAAATGGAAAGAGCAATAGATAGAAGTAGTAGGTATGATCATTAAAGCAGGAACATTAGATAGAAACATTAGGTAGATGTAATAGGTATGAATATTAGGCATGAGCATTACGAAGATGTGGTCAGCAGGAAAATTAGGTAGGAGCCTTTGCAAACACTGCAGTAGAATTGTCCTCTGCCAGTGGCCTATCAAGTGTGTGGCATAAAGGCTAAGAAGTGGTACTGGAGTTCATTAGATATGGAAACTCTATTGCCATGGCCACCCCTTGAGAAAGTTCCTTGTGGGAAAAGGCATCAGAGACATAGATACATAGACAGATGATGTATAGATGATGTGAACGCAAAAGTGGGTAATGTGGCAGCTGAGAGTATAATTAATGGCATGGGGTACCCAGCATTGTGAAAAAGAATGGTGAACAGCTTGTGTAATTATGCCAGAAAAGGTCTGGAGATTAGGAACTCCTGGTTTAAAAACAGGAGCATACATTGGTTTCCATGGATGAGTAGGAAAGATGGTAAGGGGGCATTTCTGGATTACATACAAATTGAGAAGCATGTGAAGGAGATACTCTTGTATGTGAATGTGCTGAATGGAGCAGCTGGTAGAATATTTAACCACTGCTTGGTGAAGATGTGGGTGAAAGTCTACAAAGGCTTTAAGAGAGAGGAAGTCATATGGCTGGGAAGAGGATTGTGTAACTGTGTCAGCTTAGGAAAGGGGCTTGTGAGAAGAGATACCAAGAGATTGAAGGTAAAAAGCAAAAGGTGACAGTATAAGAAGCTTAGGGAGTAGGTGAGGAATGGGAGGTATTCAGGGAAGCATTGCTTAGATGTGAGAGAAGTATGTGGCATGAGGAAGGCGGGAAATGGACTGGAGAGAAAGGATAAGTGTTAGGATGAAGAAGGCAAGTTGAATGTCAGAGAATGGTGAGGTCTAAGGATGATACCTGCATGAAAGGAGTGCAGGTAACTGAGAGATGTACAGGAGAAAGCAGCAGATCAAGAGGAAGATGCAGGGACTGAAAAAGAGGGCAAAAGAGGGTTGGAGTGGGTGGCTATCAATAAATGTTTTTATATAATGTATATAATGCAAAGAAAATGAGAACAAACGGGAGGATCAGTAAAAGGGGAAGATGGGCAAGAGAAGTAATTATCAACTACAAATATCCTTTGGTGCCTTATTATTCCAAAGAGAGTTTCTTAACACTTCACGCAACATTGACTGGAATAACCTACTGAAATCCTCTTCTACTATTTCTTGGATATATCACTGTCTCTTACGTGTTCATACTTCTGTATCCACCAAATGCATAACAAAGGTTGTCGATGCGGGAATGGAATCATTTATCCTCTCTTCCTCCATCTAATCCATGGTTCAACAATTCCTGTTGAAACCATTCGCGTACACTGGGCTCGGAAAAACTCTCCTTCCTTCAACTGCCATTCAGCATTTATCACTGCCCATAATCATAGGAAGTATGTTATCTGTGAGGCAAAGAATTCCTTTATCGAAAAGAAGTGCAATAACCTCTCCTCCGCATCCACTGTTAGATCTCCCTAGTCTTTAGCTAAAGGCATTGCTAAAACCTTCAATTGCTACAACTTTCGTTCACTTTTCCATTTTGACGGTGCAGCTGTCCCTCCCATACACAAAGTAATTCTGGTTCTCGTGTCTCCTCTAACTCTACCCTGAATGACTTCATCTTAAACTATCAGAGCTGCCGACCTTTCAAAAAAAAAAAAAAAAGGAGCTTTGCAAAACGAAACTTATAACCACGCGCGAAACAGATTGCACTTTCAATACAGATGTGATGTCCAGCGCTGAAGCTGTTATCTCCATTCGTTTATCTACATGCTGATTGTCCATCTTGTTCACTTTCAAACCAACCAAGTATCTACTTAGTAGTATGTCATTATGGGTCCTCGAACTAAGTAAAGAGATGTTCTAATGTTTGTTTGTCCACACTATTTAGTAGTTCATTTTATCCCCGTTAATTACTGGCCGAGTCCTAGGTAAACGATGTGACGAAGTAACTTACGTGCTCAGGATTTGATTATTCTTTCAAAATTTTCGTTGTCACTCTTCATCTGTCATTGCTAGCAAACCTTGGTAAAGTCAATTTTACTACTTTGAAGAACAACAACAGATGGAAGAGAACTAGTAATTTCTTATTAAATTCTATACATGACAATTTTGCGCGACTTTTTGAAGCCTCATAGGGTTAGGCCTAGAAGTAGGACTAGCATGATTACACTTGCTAGAGATCTGATTGGACGGTAAGACAGACATTGTGACAACTTGTGGTCATTTCCGGGAAATGGTCGAAGACTGACCGATGTCCGACTGTTATTTTGTGCACTGCATTAGCACTTGCGTGCACGATGATGAGATCGTACACCATATATCGAACAGTGCACCCCAGTAAACTACCCATGCATTACATGAACATGAGACTAGAATTTGAACAAAAATCTTAGTAGTATTTATCAAAAAAGTAACAACAAAAAACGTAATGGTTAGCAGCTCCGTACTATGACCCTCACCATACTGTAATTTCTGTTTGAAAGCGCTACTCTCTCTGGACACCTGCGAAGATTATGAACCTGATGGCATCCATCCCCATCTACTGAAAGAGTATGCCTCTGAACTTATACCAGTACTTACTCGTCTGTTCCATTTGTCAGAAAACCAGAACTTTTCCTCTTTCTGAGAGGCATGCATTGATACATCCCATCCCTAAGAAGGGTCTGTTCTAAACCCTCCAACTATTGTCCTGTTGTTGCCATCTACAATTTCCAAAGTCTTTGAATCCCTCTTCAGCTCCTATATCTTCAGACATCTTGAATCTCATTCTTCTTTCTGATTACCATTTTGGCTTTCTTGAGATGAGATTCATTGGTGACATTCTTTCCTTAAAGATTCTGAGGAATCCTATGTAGTTAATTTTGATATATAAAAAGCTTTTGACAGGGAGTGGTATCGGGGTCTAATCTCTGTGCTTCCCTCTTCTGGCTTCCCTTTCACACTTTGCTCCCTCTTATCTAGCTAGCTTCCTCTCTGTCCGATCTATCACCGTTGTTGTTGATGGATTAGCTTCTCCCCCTTTCTTCATCAACTACGGTGTCCCTCAGTGTCATATTCTGTTCATACATATTTCGCCTATCAACGATTTCCTTTCGTTTACAAATAATCAAATTCACTCATCCGCTGACAAAACACTGCATTCCAACATAGCCTTCAGTTCTACTCTCTTCCATCACTTGATCTGCTTTTCGTATCTACACGACTTCTTCAATAAACTCGAATTTGGACAGGATATCTCAGTGGAGTAAACGAAATATGGAAGTTTTATGCCTCCAAAACCCACTGTCCATTTCTCTATTGAAAATTCTTCATAACTTTGCTCTCTCCATTGACGTTTCTGTAATTCCATCTCTAGACTTGATAACCATATTTGGTATTAATGCAACATCCACACTATCTTTGAAACTCCATATTACGGAAATAGCTTTGTAAGCCTCTAAGTAACTGAGAGTCCTACTGAGATGTCGAATATTCTTTTCTTCAGAAGAGTTGATCCGGTTATAAAAAGGACTGATCAGTCCTTGAATGGAGTACTACACTCATATCTAAGATGTTCTAACTGCATCCTTACTAAACAAAGTCATAAGCGGTCCGACTCATTATCTCCCACAGGATAACTTCAAAATCTGACCCACTTGACCTATGCCGTAATGTTGGTTCATTTTCCCTTTCCTATAGGTATTTGGCTTTTGCACCCGACAGCTGGCTGCTTGTGTGCCCCATCCACTAGCTAGACCACACAATACTCGATAAGCTGATGAGTCACACGTTTAACGTGCGGCCGTTGGTAACTCGAGAGTGGGCCGTTTTGATACCTGTATCCATCAATATACCTCAAAACCTTGGAATTCTTTACCCTCTCATCTCTCTCCCAATAACTATGACCTGGCAGTTTCTAAGAGACTAGTTTTTCACTTCATCCAAAATTCGTATATATCTTTCCCTTTCACAAATCCCTCCATACTTTTGTTAAGGGTAGGCCTAGATAAGGACTTTTGTCCGAGACGGAAGCCTACAACATAAAATTTATTGCCCACCTTTGTACCCGTACCAGTCATGTCTAAGTACGCCACCGTCTCGATTGATTAACTGCCGCGATACTGCTCAAAATTCGTTTCCGAGCAATAAATTAGCTTTTCTTAATACAAGCAGATCTCCAAGGACACCACTTGGCAGGATTGTCGTAAGAAAGGTAACAAACAAACCCTTAAGTTTCCTGTGCATCAAAATATCAAAATCACACTGTGTTTGGCAATAGCCACGTCTCAATCGGCTATTTCTGAAGATCACCAGTGTATTTAAATGATTAATGATTTTACATTATTACTCTCATACCTGCTTTGACACGGAAGAATTCCAACGACAGACTTGCTAATGGATGGCACCAACTATTCACGTATAGTTGTGGAAATGAAGCTTTTCGATGCTTTATATCAACAGTGTTTACAATCTCGCATCCGTTCACTCGAGTGAGTTGCCAAGCCAAATCGAGGACATTGCTAGACACGAAGAAAGTATCGCTACATAAGTTATCAGACAAGGCAAAAAAAAAAAATCTGTATAAATACATTATTCCATGATGTTAGATACTGAACTACTATATCAATACGAATTCAGCCTCATCTCATCGTGCACTACATCATCTGTTGGGAATGTGCACGATGGAACGAGGCTGGGTAATCCCATGCCATATCATATTACTAGGGCAGCTCGTTATTATAACAAACCTTTCCGTCTCGCCGTATACTACTGTGACAATCTTCTGATAAAAAGACAGACTTCCTGCCACTTCTCATTCCCTGTTGACTTCTTTTTTCTGAGAATACCTTATCGCCGAATCTGATTGGCTTTATCGCTATCTTGTATTTAGCGATGCCGTCATGCTTTCCAGTATCACTAGTGTATACTGACTTAAAAAACTAGTATCCTGACTTAAAAACTTACAAAAGTACTTAAAATCATTCTCATTTGCTTTGTTAAGCTACCTCACGTCACTGAGTTATTCCACACGATACCAACGAATAGCACATTTCTTGCAAATCTTTACTTTCACTAAAGACCTTTAGTTTCCTGAAATCCTAGTAATCTGTCGACACTGTATTCTACCTAAAATTAACACTGCACGGTAATGATTGAACAACACGGAACGGCGAGGAATCAAAGTATTGCGACTCGGACAAGATCAGCAAGGGGACTGCAAAAAAAAAAAAAAGCTAAAGAGACAGGTAGAAAATAGAAAATTGTTCAGGCGAGTAAGAAGCAAACATACAAACTCGAAAGACTAGGGGACTCTACATTAGTATTATACATTCCAATCACTGCACCTTCCATTAAAATTTTATGTAATATCAGTACTGTGAATAATCACAAAAGTCGCCAAATTTGTTACTGATTTTGAATAATCTTTACGCTCCATAGCGTACCAAGTTATTACTTGTTTGATTTAGAGTTTAGAGATATCAACTTCTAGAGTAAATTCGGCTGTTAAGGTTAAGCTACATACACCAGTAAAACAATCTTTAGCACCTCTTTCAAATGTTACAGATAAATCTAAGGACATACCATGAACGATGCTAAATCAAGCGACACAGCGCTACATTGGCAACTCTAGTCGGTCACAGTATTGCCATATCATATTTTATAATCAGCAGAATAAAAAGAAATCTCGTAATCTGTTGTCTATAAAAAAGATAAGAAATATCTAAATAATCATCATACAAGAATATATATGATGCACAAATATATTCTCAACTAGTATTTCATATGATCAAACTAAGGATACGACCAATAACAAGTTTCAATTCTCTACCGTGACCAAGTTAAACCAGTGAACTTACCTGTTCCTATTTCATATCATTTCTTATCTTTATGATGATTAGTTCACACGACAAAATATTTATTTACAGCAAACTCGGCATATCACTGGGGATGAAGAAAGCTAAAATGGTTTGTCATAATATATAATCCAATTATAAACACATTAATATTCTCCCAAGTGCTGATGGACAAGTCTTGATCATATTGCTAAATGTCTTATTTACTGTTTGACTTCGGTTTTATCAAAATGCACGAGGAAATCTTAAGAAATTTAAAAATGAGAAAGTACCACATTTAACTTTTTCCCTGCCTGAGTATTTCAGAATGCGCCAGAATACACGTCAGAGGTCATAAGCATTAGAAAAAAATCGTTTTGAAAACGGGACGTGCAAGATGTTGTTCTTTCCTTGTTCATCTGGTAACACTGACAGCCTGCACCAAGAGAGATGGTCTAAGTGCGTTTCAAGGCCATGTCTAGGTATTTAAAAAGGAAGCCAAGGCAAACATCAAATATATATTTTCATCAGAATTTGCCGCTGATAACCAATATTCAGTAAAAATAAATTAAGAAATATAAACAATTGTAAAATGTCTTAAAAAACATTCCATTTTCTGTTTCCATGAATCGCTTGTGTACCGAAACTTTGTTGCTGAAGTATGGAAGGATGCGTGTTGACATTTACTTTCTGACGTCAAGTCATTCTTTAAGAAATCCTTGGCCAGGAAATTGTTCAGTACTGTAATGTGCAATACTGTGTGTTGGGTGTGTGTGTGTGTGTGTGTGTGTGTGTGTGTGAGTACTTTTTATTGGTCAGAAGAGTTTTACATTTATGTCCCTTTATTATCATTATTATCATTATCACTTTGTCGCTGTCTCCCACGTTAGAGGGGTAGCGCATGGAAACAGACGAAAAAATGGCCCAACCCACCCACATACACATGTATATATATATATATATATATATATATATATATATATATATATATATATATATATATATATATATATATATATGTGTGTGTGTGTGTGTGTGTGTGTGTGATTTCCGAGATAACGTTCTCGCCTTCCACACATTTTTCAACGCTGCCAGAACTTTCGCCCCCTCCCCCACCCTGTGACTCGCTTCCTCTTCCATGGTTCCATCCGCTGCCAAATCCACTCCCAGATATCTAAAACACTTCACTTCCTCCAGTTTTTCTCCATTCAAACTTACCTCCCAATCAACATGTCCCTCAACCCAACTGTACCTAATAACCTTGCTCTTATTCACATTTACTCTCAGCTTTCCTCTTTCACACACTTTACCAAACTCAGTCGCCAACTTCTGCAGTTTCTCACCCAAATCAGCCACCAGCGATGTATCATCAGCGAACAACCGACTCACTTCCCTAGCCCTCTCATCTACAACAGACTGCTTTCTTTCCCCTCTTTCCAGAACTTTTGCATTCACCTCCCTAACCACCCCATCCATGAACAAATTTAAACAACCATGAAGACATCACGCACCCCTGCCGCAAACCGACATTCACTGGGAACCAATCACTTTCCTCTCTTGCTACTCGTACACATGCCTTACATCCTTGGGAAAAACTTTTCACTGTTTCTAGCAACTTACCTCCCACACGATATACTCTTAATACCTTCCACAAAGCTTCTCTATCAACCCTATCATATGCCTTCTCCAGATCCATAAATGCTACATGCAAATCCATCTGCCTTTCTAAATATTTCTCACATTCATCAAAGCAAACACCTGATCCACACATCCTCTACCACTTCTGAAACCACACTGCTCTTCCCTAATTTGATGCTCTGTACATGCCTTCAATCAATACCCTGCCATATAATTTCCCGGAATACTCAACAGACTTATACCTCTGTAATTTGAACATTCACCTTTATCCCCTTTGCCTTTGTACAATGGCACTATGCAAGCATTCCACCAATCCTGAGGCACTTCACCATGAACCATACATACACTGAATATCCTTACCAACTAATCAACAACACAGTCACCCCATTTTTTTTTTTTTTTATATAAATTCCACTGCAATGCCGTTCAAATCCGCGCCTTGCTGGCTTTCATCTTCCGCAGAGCTTTCACTACCTCTTCTCTCTTCACCAAACCATTCTCCCTGACCCTCTCACTTCGCACACCACCTCGACCAAAATATACTATATCTGCCACTCTATCATCAAACACATTCAACAAACCTTCAAAATACTCACGCCATCTCCTTATTTCACCACTACTTGTTATTACCTCCCCATTTACCCCCTTCACCGATGTTCCCATTTGTTCTCTTGTCTTACGCACTATATCTACCTCCCTCCAAAACATCTTTTTATTCTCCCTAAAATTTACTGATACTCTCTCACCTCAACCCTCATATGCCTTCTTTTTCACCTCTTGTACCTTTCTCTTGACCTCCTGCCGCTTTCTTCTATACATGTCTCAGTCATTTGCACAACTTCCCTAACAAAAATCGTCCAAACGCCTCTTTCTCTCTTTCACTAACAATCTTACTTATTCATCCCACCACTCACTACCCTTTCTAATCTGCCCACCTCCCAACTTCCTCATGCCACAAGCATCTTTTGTGCAAGCCATCTCCGCTTCCCTAAATACATCCCATTCCTCCCCCACTCCCCTTACGTCATTTGCTCTCACCTTTTGCCATTCTTCACTCAATCTCTCCTGGTACTTCCTCACACAAGTCTCCTTTCCAAGCTCACATATTCTCACCACTCTTTTCACCCCAACATTCTCTCTTCTTTTCTGAAGACCTTTACAAATCTTCACCTTCGCCTCCACAAGATCATGATCAAACATCCCTCCAGCTGCCCCTCTCAATACATTAACATCCAAGTTTTTCTTTCACACGCCTATCAATCAACACGTAATCCAATAACGCTCTCTGGCCATCTCCCCTACTTACTTACGTATACTTATGTATATCTCTTTTTCAAACCAGGAATTCCCAGTCACCAGTCCTTTTTCCAGCACACAAATCTACAAGCTCTTCGCCATTTCCATTTACAACACTGAACACCCCATGCACACCAATTATACCCTCAACTGCCACATTACTCACCTTTGCATTCAAATCTCCCATCACTATAACCTGGTCTCGTGCTTCAAACTGCTAGCACACTCACTCAGCTGCTCCCAAAACACTTGCCTCTCATGATCCTCCTTCTCATGACCAGGAGCATAGGCACCAATAATCACCCATCTCTCTCCATCCACTTCAGCTTTACCCATATCAATCAATCTAGAGTTTACTTTCTTACACTCTGTCACATACTACCCCAACTCCTGCTTCAGGAGTACTGCTACTCCTTCCTTTGCTCTTGTTCTCTCACCAACCCCTGATCTTACTCCTACGACATTCCCAAACCACTCTTACCCTTTACCCTTGAGCTTCGTTTCACCCAAGAGCTAAAACATCCAGGTTCCTTTCCTCAAACATATATATATATATATATATATATATATATATATATATATATATATATATATATATATATATATAGATAGATAGATAGATAGAGAGAGAGAGAGAGAGAGAGAGAGAGAGAGAGAGAGAGAGAGAGAGAGAGAGAGAGAGAGAGAGAGAGAGAATCCCCCCTCGCGGCAAATGCTATTCCATGTGTGGTGGGGTGGCGACGAGAATGGATGAAGGCAGCAAGTACGAATATGTACATGTATATATATATATATATATATATATATATATATATATATATATATATATATATATATATATATATGTCAGTGTATGTATATGTATGTACACGTTGAAATGCATTGGTATGTATATGTGCGTGTGTGGGCGTTTATGTATATACATGCGTATGTGGGTGGGTTGAGCCATTCTTTCGTGTTTCCTTGTGCTACCTCGCTGACGCGGAAGACGGCGATTAAGTATAATAGATATAAATAAATATATCCGCCATTACCCGCGTTAGTGAAGTTGCGTCAAGAACAGAACAGATGACTGAGCCTTAGAGGGGAAATCCTCATCTGAACCCTTCCTTCTCTGTCGTTCCTTCTATAGGAAAAGTAAGACTTAAGGTGAGGATTTTCCATCATCCCGCTCCCATCCCTCTTGGTCGCCTTTCGCGACACGCAAGGAATACATAGGCAGTGTTCTTTCTCCCCTATTCCAGCGTTCTTATATATATATATATATATATATATATATATATATATATATATATATATATATATATATATATATATATCCCACCCTGAGCCAGGTATCATCCCCGTCTGTGTGTGTGTGTGTGTGTGTGTGCGCCTAACGGGAGGATCATCACCTCCCCCCCCACCTTTGCTCAACCCTTGAGGGTCCGACCGAGGTCCGTGTGTTGTAGATGTGGGTGTCTGTGAGATAACTATTTACAGTTATCTATTTCCGCAAAAGCGGAGTGGGTTTTGCATCCGTGAAGCTTCATCATTTGATTTCTCTCTTACAATGTTTCTTTTTTATCCCACATGGGCCCCTCATCCCAACTCCTGGCTCACACCAGACTGCGTGCACAATTGGGAAGTTATGCCAATAAATACAAAAAATATTACCCAATTGATAAAAAAAAAATTAAACTGTACCAATTAATTCAACATAAGTGCTTTCTTACCTGGAGGTTGGTGTCAAGTGTTCAAGCAGCAGTAGTGGCACGAGGAACAGGTGTTAACAAGTTTGGAGCAGATATCGCTACAATCTCCGTGGCTTGAGTGTATTCAAAGTCAGAATTTCGGTGGGTCGATGTAGCAGTTGTTATAATATCCTTCGGGATGATGTAGCTGTTCATATAGCTCCCCTAAGTCGGTGGAATTATCGGTTGAAATTCCGTGGGATAGTGCGATTGTCGTCATAAAACTAAATATATTTTTCGTCACAGTGTTTGGAAGATCCGTTGTGGCTACTGCCTTCTGTGCCTAGTTACTGCAAAAAAGGGTAGATGTGGTTAGGTTAGATCACGCAACCACAAGTAATTGACCTGATCAGAAAAAGAGATACACCAAGAGTGTGACTAGGTCACGGATAACACAAATCTTTATGTCATTTAGAATAATGAAAAACTCCGGTCAAGGCATACAACAGATCTGTCTCTGCTCGAGGCAGTGAGGTAAAAGTAAGAATGTGTACGACAGGACGGGAGGAGCACACTCGGGAGGAGCAGCACGCACTGGTCGATGTTGTACCACGATTCCAGCAACGATGGACGAAGCTGAAATCATCTGGTTGCCAACTAGTCATTTTCATTACCAAATTGGTAAGAATTTGGAAATTAAGAAACAGGTTGGTTTTAGAAAAACTGTGATTTCGTATTCTGGTAATAGGAAGGCCAAATTAGGTGATAATGAAACCTGGTATGCTAGACGTATATTTTCCATTTCTCAGTATTCACTACTCTGTATATTCATAACGTTTTCAGTCATATCCGATACTGGCGATATACGAGGGACAGAGGACAGTACTACATTCAGACAGACAGCAACCAAATGGCTATATTGGCGATATACAAGGGGCAGAGGACAGTAGAACATTCAGACAGACAGAAACCAAACTGGCATGACTACTGTACGATAGACGTCCAGTTTTCAGCCGCTTGACTGACTGTTTACACACATTTTCTTTCTTTTTCAGTAATTACGGATGCAAATTTTGCGCTTACTCCCTCTGAAGTCTGTGTCTGAGGTCATTTTGATGAAGAATATGTCAAATTCATCCCATATTTACTCATTCTATTGCTAAAACTTCTTGATAATTTGTCTATCCTGCAACTAGTGGAGACCAATATTTATTTTTGTATATGATTTCCTTTTATGAATCATTATTCCTGTCGTAGGCACAATCATCATCTTGTATTTCACACATGTATCATAAGTAATTATAGTCATTACGTGATGCTAGAAATGAAACACGATAAGTTCCCAAGTGCACTTTCGTGTAATAATCACATCATCAGGGGATATAAAAGAAAGAATTATAAGTCAGTTTCTATACAACGAAAAGACGTAGCTAGAACGCCATATGTATCCCCCCCCCCCCCTGTTGATGTGATTATTACACAAAAGTGCACTTGGGAACTTACCGTGCTTTATTTCCCCGTGAACTCATAGGAATATACTTGATCACGCGCTGAATTGTGATATATATATATATATATATATATATATATATATATATATATATATATAATATATATATATATATATATATATATATTGGATAGTATCACAATTTTGCGCGTGATCAAGTATATTCCTATGAGTCCACGGGGACTATTTGCATGATATTGTGGTAGTAGATGGACCTGCTCGTGTTAACTTTACTTCTCCATAAGTCTAAAAGATTTTGGTCATGTTCTTTCTGATTGTTGTCTTTAAAAAAGCTACCCGTACGTAAGTAGACTCAGGGAGTAATCTACTTCATCCTTTAAAGTGGAAGTTTTGTTTAGTTCATCAACGTGTTTAAGAGGTAGAATTGGTTTGTGCAGCGTTTTTTGTTGATTATTGCAAGCTGATTTTTCTTGTTATACTACCCAAACCGCCTTGCATGTGCTCCCATCCACCACTGTATCTAACTTGCAAACACATACACCAAGTATACAGTCTTCTGGGATAACTGTTACTGTGAAAAATAGTTTACAACTGAACTTCCTTTCAAGTTTTAAGTATTAGTATTGCCCGCTTGTGGTGGCCATACCTCTTTGTGATTAGACTAGTAGTCCACTTCTCGCATTTAGTTATCATTACCTATAGTCGGACGTAACCAGTGGTCGACAGAGAACACTGGCAGTCTTGATCTTATCAGCAAAACTATACTTGATAGAGAACAAATAAATGGAATGTTTTGGCATGTCACATGAGCTGAATGTCAAATTGAAGAAAATTCAGTGAAATTAACAAATATACGTTATGATAATATTTCGTTTCAAAAATGATTCTAGAAAAATATTTATTATCCAATAAGTGAAGACTCGAGTTGATTGGTGTAATAACGTCTAGAGAATGTTTCAAGTATACATGAATGCCACCAATGTTTTGATAATACAGCTGATCTTACATGTCTTTGTCCGTTACTTAGATATTACAGTTGAGTGTATTTAAGGAAGAGGTTGAATATCCTCTTATTTTACCTATACATATTCATAGAGGTATATAAAAGTTAATTCATTTATATATCGTTTGTTGAAAGATTAATATTTTCATAAACGTCGAGGAAATAAGATGGACGAAGATCAATGTCAAACACTCGAACACAGGATTTCATTAAGGCAAGAGTTGGAATACTCACGACGCAGACGTGAGAACAAAGGTGTAGTTTTGTATCAGTCCGATGTACATGAGCCGATGCAGCTGAAAAATATTATGGCTGTGAGGGAAAAGGTTCACAGCCTACGATTCAACCAAGACCATGGTAAGCACAATTTATAATGAAGTTCAATGGGAATAATTTCATGTTCATGAGAGTAATTTAGTCTTCACCGTAAGTTTGACCGATTGTTTGTTTGCACAGATTGTTTTGGAAATTCATTTAACACCCACAATGAAAACAACAAAAATTGTAAAAGAATTCCGAAGATAGCACAAAAAGTCAATTTTGTGTATTGATCCAGTTTAATCCCAACATTTGATAAACTTTAAAATTTTACAGGATTTCCATACGGAATAGTTGAAGTTTGTTTACTTATTAGATTATTACGTGGGAATGTAAGTGGGATTTTTTTTTATTTATGATGTTTATATTGCTAGATAGTGTGGATGATTGTGAAGATCAGAGAAAATGTGGGTATGAATTACCAGCCTAGCTATACATGGAAAGTAGCATTGGATAATGTTATCTTTGTACTGTTCGCCATTTCCTGCGTGAATGAGGTAACGTCAAGAATCGATGAAAGAGAGAGGAAAAATTCCTCGTTTTGCTCCTTGCTCTGTTCTGTCTTTTCAAAAGCAATACAGGAAAGGATCTCTCTTGTGAGATTTTGCCATTTCTCTGTCAGCAAATCTAGATTTTAGCCAGTTTCTTTACAATATAACAAGTTTTCTCCAGTTATTTATATGTTCCTGTTTTTCATATCTCGAGATGAGATGAAGTTTAATCAATTTTGGTACACATATTACGGATTAAAATGAAGCAGTTCTTGAACATGGTCTGTGACTTGACCTCTTTTTTAAAAGGCAAGATTTTCACTTTCTCAAACACTCAGCATATTAATCCCTTTTTATTCTTTCTCATTACTTCGTTCAGGGTCTGACCACATTGATTGTCTCTCTGTGACTGGAACTTTCATCATAGACAACTGGAAAATAAGTTTTCTTTAGGCTTGTAAAGGTTCACAAGTTTTACATTTTTTAGCTATGATATGGTACCTCCTAAGAGTATACTCATTATATTTATTTTCTATATGTATAAGATATGGAACATATTCATTATGCAGGTTGCTTCATATGCTGTATGGACTCAGGAGTTCAAATTTACAACGTAGAACCCCTTGCTGAGAAGATACATTTACGTAAGTCTGATGCCTTTTGATTTCTTGAGTCATTCAGTTTAGAGTAGGTTTGCATTTACATCCAGCTGTCACAGTAGGTTTGTAGGTTGTATTTCGTTTTCTTTTTAATCATTTAGGTTATTTATGGAGAATATCCATCTTCCATTGTACTTTTGATAACCTTCACCAGCATAAGCTGAAACTTCACACATCAACATTATTTTTTGCATGTTTGTAACATATTTGTTAACATGTTTAGGGTGCTCCTAACTTTTTGAAACTGCTTGTTTCTGCATGTTATCTCTGAACCATACTAATCTTTAAAGCTTTGTTTCTGAGCTGTTCTCATAGTAAACTCAGGAAAAAAATCAACTGCATAATGGATAACTAAAGATTATTAAGGCTTTCTAGATTTCTCATACAGAATTATTGTTTCTCCCACCGAGTTGAGATCTCATCAGGACCAGATGGCAGTGGCTTCTATTGCACACACCCACTCTCTGACTGTCATCAGTTTACTGAGCCAACATCCACAGCCAAGCCCCACAAACTATTCTATGGTTTATTTCAACTGCTTCACATTCTATGATTCACCACATAGAGAGCATGATGCCACATTGATCCATTTTCATTCTACCCCATGAATGCCTCCCATTCTCCTGAATACAGGTCCTGTTACACCAAAGCCTCCTTCTCTGTATGTATCTATCTCCTTGTTCTCTCCCTTCACTTCTGACACATAAGTCTTTCTTTGCTTACTCTTTCTTTATGTCTAATGCACTTCACACCAATGTCAGCTTTTTCATTAATTATTATGACAACTTTCTCTTGTACTGTCTTTCCTTGCACAATCAACCTTTTTCTTATCATATTTTGTCCTTCGACATTTCATTTCTTTTGCGATCAAGGTCTTAGACTCATGTCCATACAACACTGTGGGGACAAGTGTGCTTACAGACATGCTCTTCTTTGCCTTAACAGACACTGACCTTTCCTTTTACACACTTCCTAATGCACCAGGCCCTTACCCCTTCTTCCACCCTATGACTCACTCCAGCCCCCTTGGTTCCATCCACTCTCATGCCCACTTCCAGGTACCTAAAGCATTTTCCTTCTTCGAAATCCTCCCCATTCATACTTTATATGAATTTCTAATGTTTTTCTTTTTCCACATGCCAGGAGAAAGTTTAGTTGGCAGTGTTGGTCATGGTGAGATGTTGCACAGAACTAATCTCTTGGCAATGGTAGGAGGAGGAGCAGTACCAAAGTATGCAGATAATACTGTACTTATTTATGATGATCGCACATCAAAGTTGGTCCTCGAGTTCACTTTTTCTGCTCCAGTACTAGCAGTCAGACTAAGAAAAGACAGGTGAATAAAGATTGAGTTTTATGGTTTTCAGTGAGTGCTTTGAATGTGCTGATTTTCAGCACTTGGAATGTTCTTGTTTCATATGAAATATTTGGTGTAAAGTGTTGCTGAATGCTATTTTATGAGCCTGGATGTCTCAAGATGTATGGAAAAATTCTATTTTAAAATCTTCATTTACTCAGATTAGTTGTGGTTTGTCGGCGGCAGATACACGTCTTCTCCTTCCCACATTCTCCTCAGCGACTTTTCACTTGTGAAACTAGAGACAATCCCCTAGGACTGTGTGAGGTGTCACCACTTCCATCTGCTGACAGACACATACTCTGTTTTCCTGCTCATAAACTTGGTGCTGTGCAATTAGTGGTGAGTATTTAAGTGAAGTTCATATAAATACTTGAATAATGAAGTTAGTTAGCTAGGTAGCTTTATATCTCCAAGGCTCCTTTTATGAGACCTGCTGCATTGAGGCTCTTTTCTATGTCAGAGTAGGATATGATGGGCTTCTTTTAGTTGGAAAGACCCTTGACGATGTAGTATTTTATCAGTGGATGATGATGCAGCCTCATCAAAGATGACTCAAGACTTGCAGTGGTAATGCTTGCAGATGAAATCTAGAAACAACAGCAGAGATATCAGAATAAATAATCTCGTAAATATTATATATACTGTATGGTAGGAATGTGTAGGTATTCATTAAATGCAGTGCATATTATAACTGTATGAAGACTGTACATTAAACAGTATGTAAAACCATATTCATAACATCCATCTTCTCAGAAGTGATAATAATAGTCTTTGTGTCCGTATACTTACAGCTGTCTGAATAATCTGTGATAAAGATAGATAGGTAATATATAGACATTGAACAGATTTTGAATGTAGATTATAGCATCTGGCTTTTCATTTACATTTAAGACAGAGTGCTTGCCAAAGCATAGTCATAGAACTGGGTGGTAAGTGATTTCTGTTTTAGTGCATATAGTATATAAGATGTTTGTAAAGAAACATTAGTATAAGATGCTAAGATTGCTGTTTTTTAATTATAGTACCATGATTTTATATAGTGCCTAACAAATTTTTGGTACCCATGATATAACTATTCTGTGGATGTCATTTACTGTATGTGCAAGTGTATATGCTGAGATTGTCATTACAGTCAAAAGATAATACAGATATAAATTAGCATAACACACACACTGAATGCAATGTAGCAGAGTGAAGTTACTCCATATGAGTTTACCACTTGGGGTTTTATGGTAATCAATTGGAAAGGTACTGTAATTAGCTGTGTGAAATGTTGGTTTAGAGGACTGACAAATCTTTCTTCATTCCTAAGAAGAGAGATGACCTAGCCCTCACCACTACTATATGTGTGAGAACTTTAGAGTCTTTTGTTCATTGGATTTTCTTATTATTATTGACCTGAAATGCTGGCATTTTCTTATTATGTCTATTACTATTCAGGATCTTCTAACAACAGAATCAACTGTGTCTCAAGCTCCACTTAACATACAAGCCCATAAGAGTGAGTTAGCATGCCTCAGTGTGAATCGTGAGGGCACATTGTTAGCTACAGCATCACACAAAGGCACACTGATACGAGTGTGGGACACCGCAAGAAGAGTACTGCTAGCTGAATTAAGGAGAGGCTCAGACCCTGCCACAGTATACTGGTGAGTTGAGGTTAAACATGTCTTCTTGGTGTATTCTTTTCTTCCATCTAGTGTGATTTGAGAACACGTAGTTCCACAGAGTAGAAATCAGTTATGTACAATTATATTTCAACAGGATATTTTGATCATCTTTTAATATTGACTTAAAGATGCTATTAAAATTTTCATTGTAAGTGGATTTAATACTCTATATTACATAAGATGCTGAATTTATAAGTGATTTTTTTTGAAGCAACATAAATATGAGAAGCTTATAGACTTCTGTATAATATTTGAATGTAACTAATGTTCCTAGAAATATTACAAGTCATGCATCTGCTATTGTCTGTTCATTATTTTTCCAATAGCATTTTGATGTATGGTATGTCTCCAATCAAGACAGAAAAAGTGAGATTTTTTACTTCTCACAGATAGAACCACATGAGTATCTGAGAAAGCATATGCTTAGTGGGGGATAAAACACCAAATTACCTAACAAATTGAGGTATATTAATTAGGATCACCACCTTTAACCATCATAAAACATACAAGGCCATCATATGCTCATTCACAGAACCTAGTAACGAACAGCAACCTACCAAGCTAATGACATCACTTTGCAAAGGTGAGGTGGCATCAAGCTGACAAACACTGCTGTTAATTTTCAGTTGCTTTATGACTATGAAGAGCTGCTAACTATTGCTTAACATCAGTTTGTAGTCTTTTTTCTTTCATTTCTGTGCTGAAGAATTGTTGGGTGGGTATTGTTTTATATTCATGGAATTCCCATTGCTCAAATAGTAAATTCTCAGCTGCATTTTGAAATTAGTGCCTAGAGACAGCACACATCATCTGCTGCAGTATGGCATTCACCTTGGACTTTGTTTGGTAGGTCAGCTTAGCAACTACTTTCTCTTTTTTTTGTGATCATGATTCTTGATCTTTAGCATTTTAACAAATAAATGAATTAATGAAAGCTTATAATGATCTCATTGGAAATTATCTGAGACATTCAGCAGAGAAAAGGATGGGTCAGAAGTCTATATTTGATGGACTTTCACTGGTGTATGCTGATTCAGTCTAAGATAGGGAGCTTCTTGGCACTCTAGACAAGCAAGCAGACTTGAATATCAATACTATGCCTGTCAGAGCAAGATCAGCAACATATTTTCACCATGTTAATTCAACCCTCTCTACCAGACCAACATCACTGAATCAGTAATGCTGGCATATGTCAAAGATTGTATAGTTATAACTGATTCAAGAGAAGAATGTGTCAGTCTTAAGTTGTTTAGCCAGATAGTTTTTCTGAAAATGTTTCATCCTAAATGTATGAACATCATGGATTGTTCTAGATCAGAAGCTTACTGGCCTAGATGTCCCCATCCATAGGGTAGTACAGGTTGTACCTCTAATCCGGCAACCTTGGAAGGTGGCCATTGCCAGACCATATAAAATGCCGGAAAACAGAAGCTGACCCCTTTCAAGGCCTTTGGCATATAACCTTTGTGCAGAGGGCATCCATCATCAGTAGGGATGCCCCTGGAGTTTTTGACAGGTAGATAGATAGATTGAAAAAATAGATGGCCAGATATTAACATATATGCTAGCTTTATCCATTAGTATAAGATTTGGCTGCAGAATGGGAAATGATGTATCTGTTGTGACTTTTGGCATTGCTTTGAATTTTCACAAGGTTTGTTGATGTTTTCAGTCATATTTGAGGTCAGTTGCAATATCTACTCAGATGTTTCTATTTTTAGGAGAATCATATTAGTGCACAGTGCTTTTCCTGTTTCATGATGAGTAGTGAATGATGGGTCTCATTTATAATATTCGGTATTAGTGGAACAGTATGTGTTACTGGAATATGCCTGCTTGAGGTTACACCATGAGAGAAAAGTTTCCTTTGATGAAGCTGTATCATTAGGAGTACAATTTTGTCAAAGTCTATATTTCCCGGCTGTTGGGTGAGTGCAGCCATGGGCTGCAGGAGCTTTTAGAAGGGGCATGTGTAAAACCAGGACTCTTCCTTTGAAATTGTTCCTGGGGTAATTATAAATTAGTAAAATAAAGTGTAACTGTAAACTCAATACTGTTAAGCCTTATAGTGAAAGAAAATGTATAGGATGATTGCAAATAGACTCTCATGACTTGATTTCAATGCCCCACAGCATTAACTTCAGTGGTGACAGTGAATTCCTTTGCTGCTCAAGTGACAAAGGTACCATCCACATATTTGCTCTTAAAAACACCCGGCTGAATCGTCGCTCAACGTAAGTGGTTTCTCAGAGTCAGTGTTTTGGTGGTCATGCAGCTTCATATACAGTTGTTTCCATCCACTGCAAAAGTTGGTGTTTCAGTTTGGAAGCTTGTGTGAAAGGAGGAATTTGAGAGCAAAGTTATTGGGTTTCACTGTGCAAAGATAGGTTGATGAGGGTGTGAATTTGAATAAAGAAAACTTGGAGTAAGTTGGGTGTTTTAGATACCTGGAAATGGACATGGTAGCAAATGTAACTTTGAAAGTGAAGATGAGCATAGGGTGGGTGACAGGATGAAGGCTCTGGGAGCTCTGAGGAATGTATGGAAAAGAGGTTGCTATCTGGGAGGGCAAAAATGGGTATGTTTGAAGGTACAGTAGTCCCAAAAATATTGTGTGGATATGAAGGATGGGCTATAGATGAGAATGTATGTGTATGTTTGAAGACAGTGTGGTGTGAGGAGGGTTTATCAAGTAAATAATGATAGGGTAAGAAAGAGGTATGGTAATAAGAAGAGTATGGTTGAGAGAGCTTGTGCTGAAATGGTTTGGACAAATGAAGAAAATGAAAGACAAGGGTTTGAAGGGGATATGTGTCAGAGTTGGAGGGAACATGGAGAAGGGGAAGACCATATGAAAGGATGTACTGAAAAAGATTTTGTGTTCTGGAGGGTGAAAAGCATGCATGGGATAATTTTAATTGGAGTGGTTTGCTATACAGGTGTCTCTGTAATGTCATTGGACTGAACCAGGGTATATGAAGCAGCTTGGGGAAACCATGCAAAGTCTGGGGTTTGGTTGTGAATGAGGCCTTTTCTTCTACTGATCCTGGCACTACCTTGCTAATACAGGAAACAGTAGATAGAGCTTATGTAATATCTTTTTTATGCATTTTTTCTTCTTATTTATGACATTATTTGGATTTATAGGTCATAAAACTTTTTTCCATCACACCATTGCCATCTTTATGGGATGAACTTTTAGGACACTGTTTCCTTTTTCTGGGTAAATTTAAAAGTTAGTCTAATGCCACCTTCAAAGGTTCCTGTTCACTATTAAAGTGAAACTTGATGATCAAATGCTAGGCAGTCATTCTCATGTAAATTGTATAATACATATACTAATTTGCTGATTTTATAGATTCTCAGGAATGGGATTCTTGGGAGGTTACATGGAATCCCAGTGGGCACTTGCAAATTTCACTGTTCCACCTGAGTGTGCCTGCGTTTGTGCCTTTGGAGCTAATTCTACTGTATATGGTAAGAGCCATTAAATTTGTGTCACCGTCTAGTCAATCAGGGTCCTCTAGATTATTCCCTACTGTATAGCTGGGTAGTTCATACAAAACTTACGCATACCTAATTCATTTCTAGGTTCATCTGTTAATAAATTCCTGTTACCCATGAAATTCCTCTTTTTCCTTTTGTTAAGAATTCGTCCATCTTGTATATTATTTTTCAAAGTACACAGTAAAATTTTGTCCCTCTGTATTGTGTGTCAAAGTACACAATAAATTTTACATCTAGTGTTGCATCTGTATGATGATAACTTTAATAGTATAGATATGATAATGAGTGACCATAAATCAGTAGAAGGTAAAGAGAAAATAAGAAGTACACTAGAAACCAAACATCTGTGAGAAAATACTGAATGTCTCCCTTTACATGATATATCACTCACCATCATGTTTACTGTAGGGGGAGACACCACTACATATGTCTTCATTCCACCCTTGATGAGTCTTAGATTCACTTCACCCTCAACAGATGCATATTCACTTCATCCTTTACAAACACATCACTTAACTTTGACAAGGAGCATTTCTTTCTCTAACCCTCAACAGGCTCTTCCTATATGACCTAATATCTCCAGCAAACCACAACACAAAGATCCTCTCATACACAGATGACCTCACTATCGCATCACAACACCCTGACACCAGGGTAGCAACAGCTAACATGTAGCACAACATTACAAAGTTGGAACAGTGGCTTACCTAGAGCAGAATGCCTACATCTGTACAGAAGTCTTCAATTACTCTTTTAACCCCAAACATATGATTACCTTTTGTAGACAGTCAATCCCATTGAACAGGACACCAGATCTAGGCATCACATAAGATACACCTATAACACTCATTTCCCACAACAAAAACATCAATCCCCCCAAAAAATGGAAAAAGGGGTCACTGGACATGACACCTAGAGACTGAGTGTGAATGAATGTGGCCTTTTTTGTCCCTTCTTGACACTACCTTGCTGGTGGTGGTTGGGGGCGGGGGGATGCTATTTCATGTGTGGCAGGGTGACAACAAGAGTGGATGAAGGCAGCAAGTATGAATATGTACATGTGTTTACATGTATATGTATGTATACGTTGAAATGTATATGTTTGTGGCATGTATGGGCATTTATGTACACATGTTTATGTGGTTGGGTGGAGCCATTCCTCGTCTGTTTCCTTGCGCTACCTCGCTGACGCGGGAAATGGCGATTAAGTATAATAAATAGATATATGAATATAATAATAGTAATAATAATAATAATAATAATAATAATAACAATAATAATAGCAGTAATATTATTTTCCTTTATTTCAGCAATTTGTGTAGATGGGACTTTTCATAAATATGTATTTAAGGCAGATGGCTGCTGTAATCGAGAGTCATTTGATGTTTACCTGGACCTAGTTGCTGATGAAGAATTCTGAGTTAAAGAGATGATAAGAGTCTTAAAAATGTGAGGACTTACGGAGCAGCGCAGGAGCAACTAACAATGGTTGTGCAAAACCAAATGTTTGGGCTATGAATTCATAACTTGAATGAATTTCTGTCCAACATATTGCCTTAAATAATTTTTTGTAATATGAAAACCATGACTGAGGGATTTTTTTTTTCCAATGTTCAGTGTGTTAGTGATGCCAACAGGCTGTTCAGTACTGAGGATACAGTACTTAACTTCATTAAGAGTACAACATATAAATTTGTGTATACTGCAAGTACATGATTTCCCACTTTCAAGTAATTTCTTGTAATTTATATATTCATTGTCACTCTGTGCATCTGTAATTTTTACATTGAAGTGATATAAGCATAATTTAACTATTCTAGTATTTTTCAAGACTCCGGTGTTATCTTAAAAGTGATGTTTATTTGCTATATTTTTATTGCATGAACAGTAATGTGTTACCCTATTTCTTAATGTTACATATATCTTGGATTGGGTTGCAGATTCACTGATTTGCTAAAGAAAAGTTAGTTATGAAAAGATATTTGAAGCAGAGATTTTTCATCAAAAAATGTTGTCATCTTGTGTCCATATTAGCATTTGAACATAACTTCTACTTTTTAGTTGCTGACTTGTGTTTTGCTGTCCCATTTGTTACTATTAGTGCTTCTAATATGGGAAGAAATGTCACTATGAGTGCATCATTATATTGTACAATAATCTATATCCCCTAAAATACTTGTGTAGTTTAATTTCTACTTACCTATCTTGTATGCCTTATTCAACATTCACCTTGAAGTGACACTTTCAGAATAATTCCCAAACATTTCAGCTACTTGCAACCACACCCTGAAAATTTGAAAAATCTGATAGACAATGTGTAAGATGCTGCATAAGAGTTCTGTATGTTCTAGATATCTGGGGGTGGATGTAACAGTGAATGGAACCATGGAAGTGGAAGTGAGTCACAGGGTGTGGGAGTGGGCGAAGGTTCTGAGAGCAGTGAAGAATGTGTGGGAAGAGAAAATGTTATCTCAGAGAGCAAAAATGGATATGTTAAAAGGAATAGTAGTTCTAACAATATTACATGGTTGCAAGGCATGGGCTATAGATAGGGTTGTACAGAGGAGGGTGGATGTGTTGGAAGTGAAATGTTTGAGGACAATATGTGGTGAAGGTGGTTCAATCGAGTAAGTAATGAAAGGGTAAGAGAGATTTGTGGTAATAAAAAGAGTGTGGTTGAGAGAGCAGAAGAGGGTGTATTCAAATGGTTTGGTCACATGGAGAGAATGAGTGAGGAAAAATTGACAAATAGGATATATGTGTCAGAGGTGGAGGGGATGAGAAGTGGGAGACCAAATTGGAGGTGGAAGGATAGAGTGAAAAAGATTTTGAGCAATTGGGACCTGAACATACAGGAGGGTGAATAGAGTGAATTGGAATGATGTGGAAAACCGGGGTCGATGTGCTGTCAATGGATTGAACCACGGCATGTGAAGCGTCTCGGGTAAAACATGGAAAGTTTTGTGGGGCCTGGATGTGGAAAGGGAGCTGTGGTTTCGGTGCATTACACGACAGCTAGAGACTGAGTGCAAACGAATGTAGCCTTTGTTGCCTTTTCCTAGTGCTACCTCGTGCACACATGGGGGAGGAGGTTGCCATCTCATGTATGGTGGGAGGCAGTGGGAATGGATGAAGGCAGCATGTATGAATATGTACATGTGTATATATGTATATGTCTGAGTATGTATATGTTGAAATGTATAGGTATGCACATGTGCATGTGTGGGCGTTTATGTATATACATGTGTATGTGGGTGGGTTGGGCCATTCTTTCATGTCTTTCCTTGCACTATGTATATATGACATCACAGCTAGAAACTGGGTGTGAGTGGATGTGGCTTTTTTCCGTTTGTTTCCTGGTGCTACCTCACTGATGCATGGGTGGCAATACTGTTTCCTATAGGGTGGGATGGTGCCAGGAATGGATGAAGGCAAGTGAGTATGAATATGTATATATGTATGTCTATCTATCTATTCCAATTAGAACTCCAGCAGGCCACCAGCAGAAGGCAACTCTAGCACAGTGTTTGCAAAGGTTCTTACCTAATGTTTGTAATGACTACTTCTATCTAATGCTCCAACCTACTACTTCTAACTAATGTTTCTACCTAATGCTCCTGCCTAAATGTTCCTACCTGCTACTTCTATTTATTGTTCCTACCATTTGCCAAAATGCAGGTCTAGTGCATAGTGCTCACTGCAGGAAAATCTAAGGTTATGAAGAATGAGCTGTGTGAGTTAAGTGTTGACAAGGAGATACTGCATGTTTGTAGACAGAATGGCAGTAATTCACAAGTTAGTAAGGAAGAAAAAGACAGCTACCTGGGCCAGAGGAGAGCAATTTGACAACCATTAAGGGCTGGTTCATCATTTCAAATAAAAAAGTACATATATAGAAAGGGTTCTAAGGAGGAGGGTGGATATCTGGAAATGAGACGTTTGAGGACAATATGTGGTGTGAGGTGGTTTGATTGAGTGAGTAATGAAAGGGTAAGAGAGATGTGTGGTAATAAAAAGACTGTGGTTGAGAGAGCAGAAGAGCATGCATTGAAATAGTTTGGACACATGGAATAAATGAGTGAGGAAAGAATGACACAAAGAGGATATATGTGTTAGACGTGGAGGAAACAAGGATAAGCAGGAGACCAAACTGGAGGTGGAAAGATGGAGTGAAAAAGATTTTGAGTTGAGACGTTATTTTTATTCCTCAAAATTAATTTTTAGAAGAGTTGCATACTTGTATTGAGGATGGCACCTCAAAATTTAGGAGGGTCCTAAAAATAAGTTTATCAAAAAATCAAGGAAAAATCTTCATTGTCTCGATTAACAGAAAATATGAAGACAAGCTAAAAGAAAAGAAGGTAAATTATCTATATTTGTTACTGAATGAGCAATTACACTTGACAGACCAGACTTGTATCCCTTTGTCTCTTCTCTGCCACCACCAATATCTTAATGATAGGTAAACTTTCTCAAGTGACAACAGTTCAACATCTGGAATCATCACAACAATTAGTGCCACAAAATCTATCACTAATTAGTCATTAATTGGTGAGGCACACTGAGCATGCATGCCAAAGCTGTACCTTACCAAGTTGTGTTATATGAGTATATAAGGAACAAGGAATTTTTTCCCCTGTGCTATTTAAAGTTGGTTGGGACATAAAGCACACCTTTATCCTGGTAAAGCAAACTTTTCAATTTAAATGGAAGTAGGAAGAAGCAACTTATACAAGTACAGAAATAGTCCTTTAAAAGTCTATGAACCTGATAGTTAATAAGCCTAAAGCCCAAACAATCAACCTACCACTACAATCACAACTAAGTTTGTGGAATAGTACTGTAAATCTGCTCCCTTTCTTCCATAATTTTGGATTCTCATTCTTCCAATTGACTCCTAGAAAAGTTGCACACCTGTATACTTTGACCCATGACATGCATTTAAGAACTGAATTAATAAATAGATACACAGATATAGTAACCACAGACAGCAAAGGAATAACTAATTTCGAGGTACTAAAACAAAGCATTCCACCATGGTACTGAATATGAAATGAACATTACATCTTTCTTTTTACTAGCTTTCATCAGTGTTTAGAAAACATGCTGTCAAAAATAAGTTTTGAACTCAAGAAAAGATGTTATTCCTACAGGTCAAGCCAGTGAGCAAAGAAAATGAGAAAGCCCCATTAACTTTGGAATATTTTGGTATAATACCATTATATACTATTGCCTGTGCACCACCTTTAATGTAAGGATTACATAAAATTAACTCACTCCTGCAAAATTCTAAATCAAACTACAAGAAGTGTTGCTCACTAGCTTTCCTTCTGGGAGGAATTTGTTTTCTTCTTAACAGAATTCTGGCTGTGAGCATGGGAAGTGAGTGTGTGCCCTGTTTGAGAAAAGAAGTGACAAATATTGGTGAAAGAAAAGGTGCCTGTCAGAATCCTATCATATAACTTAACAGAATAATATAATCCTGTAGAAACACTGGTAAAGAAACTGAGAAAGGAAAGGAAATGAATAAAGTCCTCTGAGGTAGAGAGCTTGTTCAGGGTGGAACTCTATTATCACTTAGGCAGTCTCTGGACAGATGTGGTTAAGTGAAACCTACCCATTTCACTTGAAATTTGTAATAAAGCTTAAAGTTACATTTGGAGCTATCAAAAATCAAATATATTCAAACAAATAGGGTAAGGTGGTTTGCTTCCTGAATCCTTCAACTAGACCTTTGGTGAATACATGGTAAATTCTTACTGTATTAGAAAGAACAACAGTAGTGCTTTCTAGAAAACAACACTTGTCTCACTCTGTAGTTCACTTAAAGGGAAGTGACATCTCAAACAAGTCAGAAGCTCATGCTAGGGCGTCACTGATGGTCTGACTTGAAAAACTGATTCTGTAAAAGGACTAAGAACAGACTGTCATAGGGATCAAGAAAGAAAAGTACATCTCCAACAAGTTGACGTTCTGCAACATCTTTGAGAGGGATCTTCCTATGGATCACTGAATCCAAACTACAAAAACTCCACATTCCCTGGATTGCACTTGGAAATAACAGACGGTAAACGTAGGGCATATCCCTTGTGGATCAAAAATTTACAAAGAATGGCACATTGGAAATAATAAGCTATAACTGCAAAATTAATTTCTACATTTTAATGTTTACCACACAAATCAAATATTTCAAAATGCTATACTTAAATCCAAATAAACAACTAATACTGAAAACAATACAGTGTATGCTATTTGTACATATGTACATTATTTGCAACCAGTGAAAACCACATTAGAGAATCTATGGGCTTGATTCATATTCTATGATGCTCTAACATGCACATTGAGTAGCTTAAACATACATCATCTTAAAGTGGAAATCTAGGGAGATTCAATATTACCAAACTTAGAAATATTCATTTAAACTATCAACATATATTCATCCCATTATTATAAAAGAAAAAATGTAAAGTCTATAAAAAAGTTCTGGCTGTGTGTAATTATTTCAACTCGATGTACACGATATTTTCAGAAAATTCAACACAAATATTCTAATTTATTATAAATTCAAATCATTCATAAAGAAAGTTGTTTTATCCCAATAATAAATGGGTTAAACTTGTGATCTCTTTGCAGTGCATGTGTAAGGGGTAGAAGCCTGCCTTCCTGCACCGCTAACATATTGAGAACCAGCCTATCTTCCCACACCATTATCAAATTGGAAAGAAGTTTGTATTCCTACAGTATTCATATGCAGGGAACCAGTCATTGTTTCTTCATCATCAGTAAGAGGATAACGAACCCCACTACTCTACAGCTATCCACCATATATTGAAAACCCACAGCATAAAAAATGTTTCACATTTCACAATTGAGAATTAAGGAATAAATTGGTATATCATTCCATAACCCCAAGAAGTGACACATTTGAGGAAATACTTCATCTTTTTCATATCTCTAATCCTTTGATAATATTTCAAAATATTGTAAGATAAAGTTTTCACTCTTCTTGCATTTCATGGTGAAATTATGACAAAATAATTTGTGATTTGCATTCCACATTGGTGGTCAGCCTGTAAACAAAGCCACACAGCCAATGTTTGCTCACCACATTTTCTCTGCATTTCCTTCCTCCAAAGTAAGTGTAGTCATTTCAGTACGTCCACATAGAGTAACTAAGGTACTTGGGAGATTACAGGATGTAAGGCTAGTAAAGCTATCACTCTGAATGTGAAATTATTGGTGCTTAGGAGGTCTGATGAAGGCCAGAAACTTGTGGTTATAGTCCATGAATCTTGTTCACTCAAATGTGGCATATCTTGGAAAAAAATTAATATAATAATCAGATCTTTCTCTGGCACTCCATTAACAGGTTAGTTAGTATACACCAAGTGTCTGGACAGAAGAATGGAGTGCGAGGAACAAGCTAACATCTATGATTATCCACAAGGCAAAACCATTGAATAATGACAATGTATGAACTAGATGAAATGATTCAGAAGGAAACTCTTGTTACAAGTAAAGGTGGTTTGAGAGATTCAAATAGCATCATAATTTGCATAAAATCTGTGCATGACTGGTGAGGCTACCAATGCTGCTACACATGCAGCAAAATGTCCAATTCAGTATTTGGAAAATTTTTTTGAGGAATGAGGTTGCACACCTTAACTAATTTAATGTAGATTAACTACTTATTTTGGAAGAGAATACCAGCCAGGACATTTATCACCAAGGAAGAATACTTCTGCAAGAAGTATGTAAAGTCTAAATTACTTGTGGTTTGGTATTCTAACTAGAAAGCTAGATCACCCATTGCATTTTTTATTAGTGGTTCATTGGCTCTTTCTTCCAGCTGTAAAGCAATACTGTGCCAGTAAAACTCTAGCTAAGGAAGCATTGTTTATTGACAATGCACAATAACACTTGACTGAGATGCATCCAAATGTTAGGATAAAAGTTCCTCCCAAGAAACACCACTTCCCTGCTTCAGCCCATGGATCAAGGATGATTAAGCATATTACCTGAAGAGGACATTTTTCCAGCTCTTGGTGTACATATGGGGAGGTTACACCTTTGATCAGGGAATGGTGGAAGAATTATAACATCATGAATACTGTGGCAATATCACTATTCCATGGGAGAAAGTTAAACCCTAGACAATGAATGGCATTTGGGGTAAGGTATGGCCTGAGTGAGAGCATGGTTTCCCAAGTTTTGGGCCAGGCAGACAATATCCCGCATCCAGCAAACTATTGTAACTTGATAACAAGATGAGTTGCTGGAGTTACATTCTGAGGACCTAACCACTGAGGAACTCGTGAAGTTGGAGGAAGAAATACTTCACGAAGAAAGTGCAGAAACATTTACCAGACATCACTTTATAACCAAGCAGTTACCATATGGATGGGCAGTGTCATGCTATTTGGGTGCCACTTTTACTCTCAAGGCTCAGCACAAGCCACCATCTTGTTTTACATGTAGCATACAATATCATAAAGTACATTCATTATGGTCGTTATAGCTTATACAATTATGTACACTCAGTGCATTAACAATAATAAGAATGGCAACTGTAAATAATACAAAGCTAGCATTCTTAGATTTTAATCATTACTGTTGCAATAAAAAAATCTGTGTGCCAAGTTTAGCATGCATACCTAAGGTTGCTGACTCATTAGTTAGCACAAGTGTTCAACATCTTAGACATGGCTGTGGGCATTATCTATGATATGAATCCCAAACATGAATCTACCCTCAGGTTCTTTAATTAGACTCAGGGAGCTTTATAGAGACAGACAAAGGTAAATCACAGCTTAATCTCCTTTGTTTTTAAAATGGCTAGAGAAACTTCATCCCCTCAACCTTCAGTTGCAAATTCCTGAATTAGATACTTTAGGGGGTTATATAAACCCTAGTAACCTTCCTTCTTCCTCACAATAACCCTTACTCCACCACCATTTCAAGCCCTCAACACCACATTTTCTGTTTTCATTAAATATTGTCTAAATCAATAGATGTAGTTTTGTGGTATGTAGTTTTTATGCCAAGTTGATGCCTGTATATTCAATATGTAGGAGTTAGATATGGAAAATTAGAGAAGAGAACATAATTCCTCTTATGTAATGGGGTTAAACTGTTTGTATAACATTTTATACAGTGACAGGTTTTTAGAAACATAACCCAATCACTACACTATCTATAGAGAACTTCACTCATAATTCAGGAACCAACTGCCTTCTAGAACAACTAGTTTACACGTAACTAGTTTATATTCATGAATCCCTATCAAATGGGTAAGCTGACATCTTCCTACATCAATAAATGAATAATCCAGTTGTCCCCTGCCACCATTTATAAACTGTGCATCAGTTTCCTCCATGCACTGCAAAAGCATTTATAAATAATGTCTCATTCTCCATTACCAAAATGGTAACTAGCATCTCTTTCTGCAACAACAGCAAATGGGAAACATGCATGTCTTCCAACAAATGTGTAACTGGAACACTACCTAATTTTCCTGCACTGCCAAAAGCAAATAGTTTTCTATATATACCATTTATAAACAGAAACTGTCTCCATGCATAACTTATAAATAGAAAGTTATGGATCTATGGCACCAGAATAAGGGTAGCTAGTGTTTCTTCATTTACATCCAGTACACAGGTAATTAGATTGTCATCTGCACTATTATGTGACTAATTAGTTCTCTCCAGCATCAATAATGGTGAGGTTATATGCCTGAGTCTTTCAGCACTAGTAGTGTATGAGAAAAATGGTCTGTATACCTCTCCTTCATCACTAGTAAATGGGCAATGAGCCTAACTTTCTCGACCTCTGTAGCATGAGTAACAAACCTGTCTTTATACACCTACAAAAAAAAAATTTCTAAAACACAAACAAATAAGCATTAGCCTTATCTTTAATCACTAACAGTATTTACCTACTCAGTTAAACGAGTTTACTGCCTGCATCCATTTGAATCAACAGTTCCTAGGAAATATTATGTATTTATGTCAGCAGTGGTTCAATGAGAATAAATATCCCATATTCTTGCAATGATGATTAATGGATTATTTCTATCTACTTCTACTGAGTTAAGATGAAATACACTTTATATTACATAACCCTGTTGCAACCAGTGTGCGACAAGCAGGTAATTCATGTCAAACTACTCTCTGCAACATCATGGTAAGAGTGACAATATACTTATGCTTCACATGGAAATAAACCCAGTTATATTCATTAACCTTTGGCTTGTTTATCATGAAACAGTGTCTATTTCTTGGAAGTTACAACTCTTATCAGTTCAGTGGAAGTTTGAGATACTTACTGCAAGCAAAAGTGGCTTCAGTGATATAGATATAAGTATATCCAATATAGAACAATTACATTTCTCCATGATATAATTCATGCAATGGGCAAATTGTTGTAGTATAAATTGTGTGATATTCTTAATTTAGTACATCTGAAATTAATATCCTCCAGGACTGAACTACCCATACCAAAGAAGAATATCTTATAAATTCCATGGATGCTCCATATTATGCTCATGAAAATAAATCCTTATAATGTCTCCAATGTTAATAAACACTAATAACATATGTAAAAATGAAATAATAATAATAGTGAAATAATTTAGAATAAATTCTATCAAATAATTCCTCATTACACGATTATGTCTAACCCTTACACAATTTCAGACACTAATTGAAATTCTTTAGTTAACAGCAGCCATCAAATGATGTTCTAACTTTTCCTGCCTCTGTTTAAACATCTAGTTGACTTATTGTACCATTAGTAGCCTACAGAGGTTCCTTCAACTTAAAATAAGGTTCAGGAAAAAATTTGCTTTCCCTAGTATTCTTGTACCCACCATAAAAAGCAAACAACTGTCCACATCTGTATTAAGAATACAAGGTGACCCTGTGGAAAATATGTAGTTTGCTGGATGATATAAGTTATTAGGAGGAACACTTATGATATGTATCAATTAATGAGGAACACGAAAAAGAATAATATAAGACATGTGAAGAAATAAGAGACTTTGAGAGTAATTTCTACAAGATTATATAAAAGGAGATGCAGGCATCTTTGGTGAGATTACACTTATGGAAGGAAGTATGTAACAACCATGCCCAACTTTCTCTGTATGTTATCTTGGGATAATGCAGGGGTTTAATAACATTATAATTAGAGCTATAATATTTCCAAAGAAAACAACAAATATCCTTCCCATACATATCAGCAACTTGGTCTACTCACACATATATGGAGTGAAAGGTGTAATATTTCTACAATTACTAATGTTATCACCATCAGAGCTGGGCTTGTGTATAAAATACCTGTAAGTATAATGCAAGTGTGCATGAAGCAAGAGTAGTTTTCAATATCATGAAAGAAACATCCTTCAACATCCTCCCCACACTTGCCAATAATCTTCCACACATTAAATTTTAGTGCAAAAGGCGTAATATTTTTAAATATACTCATATTATATATCACTAACACTGTGCTCGTGTGTTAAATTCACATTCAGTCCTGGCACTCACTTAAGCACTGAAACAAGCCTACAGACAATTTAATAACTTCGTTATTTCTGTAAATTCTGAATGCTTATCAATCATTTATAAATGAAATAATTTTCTCTTCATGGAATTTCTGGAACATGCCTGTCATATAACGGTTAATTTGTTTCAAGACAAAAATTCTAATTATAATACTTGTGCATGCACAGTATAGTCTTCATCCACTGCTCGATTAACACATAGGCCACCTAAGCTGAGGACCAGGGACCTGACCATACATGGATCCAGCCAGTCCCTATATTCCCATACTGTTTGCGAATTTGTATGATTCTGTAGAGTTTGAAAGGTTCCTGCAAGCCACTATACTATCACATTGTTTATGATTTTTTTTTCTATTCTGTGGTATGTGAGGGGGGCCCTAAGTATTAAGGGCTAATCATGCCCTATAGCCCCATGTAGTTGAATGGCATTTACTATCACCAGAGTCATCTGCCTCTTAATCTGTTCACTGAATAGTGTAAAAAATATATGAAGAATTACTGTAAAAAAATATATCAAACCACATACATCATTAGGAAACAAGAACTTCATGGAGACTAAATTCCTTGAGGAATACTACAAATACACAAAAGGGGAACTGGACTCATAAACTACATTATGGTACTCACCATGTAGCTCAAGGAATATGCACTGTGTGTCTTGTAAAATACTGCACTGTCTTCTAACTTATAACATAATCATGTATCTTAACCTTAATAGTATAAACCATTTCCCACATTTTACGCAGGGGTACAGAATTTGTAATATGTAATGCAAATTTTAATTCGTTAAAGTTAAGTGGGGAATGACATATCATTCATTCATAAAATAACACCAAACTGAAGACTGCAATTTTCTAATCATTACTGGTAAAATGAAAAATTTTACAGAGGTGCATAATGTGATACCGTAATAACAAAAAAATTAAAGAAATGGAGCATAATAAATACAATGGACAAAAAAGGAACTTATTGGTAAGGTCTAAAGTCCATCAAGAAAGAAACAGTTGAGAAAATACACCTGTACAGAGGTTTTACTGCTATGTGTCCTCTCATTGTGACACATGAAAAGAGTAACAGCGGTGTAAAATGTGATAAGCAAGCATGAAAAGAGTTACAGAGCTGCAAATTTTAATATAAAAAGATTAAAAAAGCTGCATGAACAACGATCAAAGGGATACAGAAGAGATAAAGATTTACGAGGGCTGTCTAATATGGTATAACATGGATGTAATGGTGGTCTGCCTATAATAAAACAATTTTACACAGAATTTAGTTAACTCTTCAACAACAAGCACAGTCCAAAACATCTACTACACACTGCAGAAAAAAAAAAAGTCCTCTATGAAGTAATGGAGTAGCACTGAAAAGTAACAGAAAATGCATAAAAAAGTTATAAGTACATACTTGGAGGGGTATGAATGACATGCTTAATAGTTAGTTATATCACTAGCTTTGTCTTGGCCTGGTCCAGTAATAATGAGCACCTGGAGGGGTGTGAATTACACTTTTCATATTCAGGACAAGGAAGATTGGCAGGTATGGGGAGGAAATGGAAGAATTTGTTTCTTTCTTAATCCTGAATACTCAATTCCTAACTTCATACACACATATTTCATGAACATGAAGTGTTGGTAGGGTAAAGCATGGACATAATCAGAAATACCACACCTTTCATGCACCAAGTAAGTCTTAATGCATCAAGCAGCTGGTACATGTGGGAAGTACATTGATCTATTTCTTTGTAAGTCTAGCTTTTGCCCATCATCTGTTATCAAAGACCTCCATTATCTCAGGATTACACAAAGAGAAAATTAGGCTCAACAGTTATTTCTTTCATAAGTGTTACTTCAGATGGGATTCCTCTCACACAAGCCTCTGTCCTTCCATAGTTCTAAATTCACCTTGCAAGTCACTTATTTCTTCGCTTTCCTCCTAATACCTTAAGATATCCAAAGATCATCATATTTCCTGCAGGGTCACTGTGTATGCACAACTTTTTGGTGGATGGATATACACTTATAATGGTGGTTGTTGGTTTAATGGGACAACGAAGAGCAGAATCTTTTCCTATACCTTCCTTTCGATGGAAAAAAACCTGTAAGCTAATAATGATATTCAAACTGAGTTAAAAATCAGCATATCAACTGATGTCACCTCTATTTCCTTGGAAAAAATGATCTCATGATGACTACTACTTAAAAGTAAATTCCCAGGTCATCTCATTCCTTACAGACTGCATACTTGCCCCTCTCCAAGATTCTTGTGTTTACCTCCCTCACTATCCCATCCATTAACAAATTAAACAACCATGGTAATATCACACACCCCTGCCACAGAGAAAACTTCACATGGAACCATTCAATCTCCTCTCTTTCTACTTGCACATATACCTTATATCTTCAATAAAAACTTCTCACTCCTTTTAGCAGCTTTCCTCCCACCACACATATACTTAAGACCTTTCACAAGGCATCTCTAATAATTATATGTGCTTTCTCTAGATCCATAACTGCTACATACAAATCCATCTGTTTCTGTAAGTATTTCTCACACACATTCTTCAAAGCAAACACCTGATCCACACATTTTCTGCCACTTCTGACATCACACTTCACCCAAATCTGATGCTCTGTACATACCTTCACCCTCTCAATCACACAACCCTCCCAAAGAACTTAACAAGTGCACTCAAACAGACTTGTACTTCTGTAGTCTGAACACTCACCTTCATCTCCCTTGCTTTTACAAAGTGGCACTATACATGCATTCTGCCAATCCTCAGGCACCCCATCATGACATACATACACTAGAAATCCTAATTAACCAATCAAAAACACAGTCACCATCTTTCCTGAATTCAACTGTAGTACATCCACTCCAAATGCCTTGCCACATTTCATTTTTCTTAAAGCTTTCACTACCTCTTCTCTCTTCAAACCACACTCTCTGACTCTCTCACTCTGCACACCTTCCTGACCCAAAAACCTACATCTTCCATCCTATTATCAAACATTTTCAAGTCTTTCAAAATACTCAATCAATCTCTTCATCATTACCAGTCACCCCTTGTTTTTCATACATTAATAGCCACTGTACAAAATATATTATTCTCCCTATGGTTCTTTAATACTCACACCCCAACTCTTACTTGCCCTCTTTTTCAACCTTGCACTTTCCTCTTGACCTCCTGCTGCTTTCTCCTATGTAGTACTCAATCATTTGCACTCCTTCCCTATAAGTATCACACAAACACCTCCCTTTTCTTTTTCCCTTGCAACTTTGCTTCTTCATCCCATAACTCAGTCCCATCTTTCACAAGCCACATGCATCTTTCACACATGCTAGTGCTGCTTCCCAAAATATGTACCATTCCTCACTCACTCCTCTTGCTTCATTTACTCTTACCTTTTAAGATTAAGCACTTAACCACTCATAGTACTTCTTAACACAAGTCTCTTTTCCAAGAAAATTTACTTTTACTGATCTCTCCTTGCAAACACTGTTTCTTCTTTTCTTAAATCTCCACAAATCTTCATCCTTGCTTCCAAAATGTAGTGATCAGACATACCACAAGCTGCCCCTCTCTGCATATTCACATACAAAAGTTTCTCTTTTACATGCGTCAATCAATATGCAATCCAAAAATGTCCTCTGACCATCTTTCCTACTCACATAAGTATACCTGTGTCAGTAAATCTTTATAAAACATACATGCTTTTCACCATTTCCATTCATAATACTGAATACCCCATGTCCCCAATCATACCCTTCACTACCACAATACCCACCTACGCATTCAAATCACCCGTCACTAATACCCAGTCTCTTGCATCAAAGTTGCAGACACTCACTCAGCTGCTCCCAAAACACTTGGCTCTTATGATTTCTTTTCATGACCAGAAGCATAAACACTAATAATCACCTGATTTTTGCCTTCCACTTTCATTCCTATCCAAATCAGACTAAAATTCACTTTCTTAGACTCTTTCATACTCCTACAACCACTTCAGGAGTAGTGCTACCTCTTCCTTAGCTCTTGCCCTCTCACCAACCTAACTTTACACCTAACACATTTCCAAACAATTCTTCCCCTTTACCCTTGAGCTTTGTTTCACTTAAAGCCAGAACATTCAGGTTTCCTTCCTCAAATATACTACCTATCTCTTCTCTCTTCTCATCTTGGTTATGTCCACACAAATTTAAGACACCCCAGCCTGAGCCTCTGAAGATGAAGAACACTGCCTGCTTGGCTCCTTTTGTTCCATCTTTTAAAAATTCAAATACAAGAAGGGGAGGGTTTCCAGCCCTCCACTCCAGTACTCCTTAGTTACTTTCTACGACATGCAGGGAATATGGAGAAGTAATTCTTTCTCCCCTGCCCCAGGTACATACACATATTTACTTTTTTTTCCATACATATTCACCATTTCCTACATTAGCAAGGAAGCATCAGGAACAGATGGCTGAACCTTAAAGGGAAAATCCTCACTTGGCTCTGCATGGTAGCTTCAAGAACGGATGCCTGAGCTTTACAGGGAAAATCCTCACTTGGCCCCCTTCTCTGCTCCTTCTTTAAGAAGGCAAAAGGGGGTAGAACTTCCAGACCCCACTCCCACCCTCTTTAGTCACCTTCTATGACATGCAGGGAATATGTGGGCAGTCTTCTTTCTCCCCTATTCCCAGGGATATTATTTCCTGGCACTACCTTGCTGAGTGAGCACGAGGCTGGAAATCCTCTCATCCTGTGTTAGTTTCTATAATAGGAACAGATGAAGGAGCTGTGTGAGGATTTCTGCCTCTAGGCCCTATCATGTTCCTTACGGTGCCAAACTCACATGGGATATTATGAACACATCAGAAGAAACAACACATATATGTAACATATATCATCATATAGTAAAACCCTATTCTAACGGAATGATTTGGGGGAAAACTGGTCAGTTAAAAGCCAAATACAGATACCGCCTAAATCTTTTAGAGACCATTAATAAATGAAATATCAATGAGTGTAATGGGAACCAACCTTAATCCTTTGAGGCTGGAGATGTTAATCGAGTCAAACAGGTTACTCTTAATCAAAAAGAAGTAGCTCCAGTGTCAACTGGAGTCACCTGAATTGCTAACATCATAAATGAGGTTTGCATAAGGCACAAACTAATCTCCCCATGCCCATGATGCTCAAGCATTTTCGGTTTTTCAGCAATACTGAGGTGTTACCTGAACCTCTTTGCATGTGCAACACTGAAAGCCCTCTTATCTGTCATAATTTACTAAAAAAACAGACAGGCCTGTGTACCATAAAACACTGCAAATTCATGGGAAGTTGGGCAGAGTTTGTTTTATGCTGAACAAATGGGTGCAAGTAATGACCAAGCTATGTCTTGATTTGCTTTGAAAATTCTACAGACATTATCTCTGTTGGTGTAAAGGCATAAAAGATATCATTGCACCATTACACTAATGTAAATCAGTGTAAAACTGTGTATGTTTGCAAGAAGAACATCACATATTAGTAAAATAATGAAAAAATACACTGATGTGATGCACAGCAGGCTATCAAATGTTCTCTTGGTGCCTAGTATTCCAGACTGGGATTGGAAACTAACATAATATTCTGTTATATCCTAAACTTAGTCCGATGGGTCCTTAACTTACCAGATTAATTTCTGATGCAACAGACTTTTACATTTTACCATAACACCCCAAACTTAATCCAATGGGGTCTGAAGGGCTGTTAGAAGCTGAATTACAATACGATGAAGTCTGTTAGAATGGGGAGTTTACTGCATATAACTAATATTGTTTGGCCAAAAACCATATCATAAATATGTAATGTAATTCTTACTTAGGATTACTTATGTGCAAACTACACAACAGTATATACAGCCACTTGTGCACTTATTTAATGAAGATGATGCCAGAAAGGTACATTACTCACAAAAGTCTAAATTAAGATCCATTACCACACAAATTAAGATGTAATAAACTATACACTACTAAAGAATACATTTCATTACACTGCAACTGAATCTAACAAATTATATCACAATAATCAGTTTAGTGTACTTAAGTTATAGGGGAAATGGCTCTTGAAATACAACTGCATACTTTATGGGCACAAGGTTCTGGATGAAAAATTTCAAAATATACCTTGACAAATTAACCATTATGGCACCATAACAGATATATTCCACTAATGGGAAAAACTGTTCATTACACAGTTTTGGAATGATTCACTCCTAAAGTATAAAATAAGATGCAATATCATTACTTAAATTACTATCTACATACCAGACTGGTCAGCCTTAGCCACATATGAAAAAACCCTTAAGAAGAGCACTTCCAGCAATAAGCATTTTCATTAGCTAGATAAAACTAATCATCTAGCACCTCTCAAACCCCTATACAACACTTCAATCATTTTCTTACGTATCTATACACTGGTGTCATGATTATTCATGATCTTAATATGACTTTCAACTTATCATAACCACCTGAATTAACCCAATTATTTTAAGAAGAGTAAAACTCCCCAATGAACATGCCCACCCAGGTCAACCTGGTGCAATCACGTCTGACAGGTGGGACTGTGGATTCCTCTCTCTCACCATCACAGGGACCAGGGAAAGGGTATACCAAGTAGTTTTTCCATTTACCATCCATTTTCTTCATAAATAATTATAAGTTTATACATTTAGTAAGAAAGCACTGAAGATAAATAGAAAGTAAAAAATATAATAATATAATTCACAATATAATTTACAGAGTATACGTTGAATGTTTTGTACCAAATGTGATTACTACTGTTCAAAGGTTAAGTAGCACTTCCATCTCTACTGACCATTATATCCAAATTTTTCTGAACAGACAGAGAATCATTACTTAAATCATTACATAACAACAAATATAAATATTTTCTTCCATTCCTGCATGATGCATCTTTACAACACATCACTGAACAGTCTAGGTTTTCCTTTTAATTATCTTGCACTCAAGCATGGATCTGCATCCACTGGATGCTTATAAATGTTCAGAGTGCATGGAGACATCTTTCTGGACTTCCCAGGGAATTTCATACGTTGATGTAGTGGTACTGCTACTATCATTAAATTTCTTCATCCATCATTATACTGATCTCAAACTCACAATGGTAACATCAAAAATTTTGTTAAATGGTTCATTTCCCTTGTTAGGGGCAATTATACAAGCTATTTCATTACTTATATGGTAAGTATTTCCAAGTGTAGGAGATGGTAGAGGTATGAAAAGGGAAAAGCAACGAAAATCCAGGGCATAAGTAGGGAGTGCAGCAAAGCATTCCTAACTCCTAAGACAGATAAACTGCTACTAAGGCAGGCTCATGTGGCATGCCAGAATGTCATGTAGTTGTCACTACTTGCTAAAGGGTGCCAACTTCATTGGCAGACACTAACACTATTTTAGGTGAGTAGCATGATTTGCACCAATATAACTGCCATGGGCCCCATTGTGTCTACTTCATTCATTTGTCCCCGGTGATACCCCACTAACATGGGAGACAGCAATCAAGGATGGAGTGAAAATGATTTTGAGCTACTGGGCCTGAACGTGTGAGGAAAGATTGACAAAGAGGATATATGTGTCAGAGGTGAATGGAACAAGGAGACCAAATTGGAGGGGGAAGGATGGAGTGAAAAAGATTTTGAGCGATTAGGGCCTGAACATACAGGAGGGTGAGAGGCATGCAAGGAATAGAGAGAATTGGAACGATGTGGTATACCAGGGTCGATGTGCTGTCAATGGACTGAACCAGGGCATGTGAAGTGTCTGGGGTAAACCATTAAAAGGTCTGTGGGGCCTGGATGTGGATAGGGAGCTGTGGTTTTGGTGCATTACACATGACAGCTAGAGACTGAGTGTGAATGAATGTTGCCTTTTTTGTCTGTTTTCCTGGCACTACCATGATGAAGCAGGGGGTAGTGATGCTATTTCCTCTGTGGTGAGGTAGTGACAGGAATGGGTGAACGCAAGCAAGTATGAATTTGTACATTTGTATGTATGTATGTCTGTGTATGTTGATATGTATTAGTATGTATATTGATATTCCCTCAAAGGTCCAGTCCTCTGTTCTAAACGCAACCTCGCTAATGTGGGAGATGGCGAATAGTATGAAAAAAAAATATATATATATATATATGAGTGGATGGGCCATTCTTCACCTGTTTCTTGGCACTACCTCGCTGACAAGGGAAACAGCAGTCAAGTATAATAATAAATATATTATACTTGGTCACTTTTCTGTGTCAGAGGTAGTGCCAAGGAACAGATGAAGAAAGACCCATCCACTCATATACACACACATGTGGATACACATACATATATGCACAGGAAAGACAAAAAAAGCCACATCTCCTCACACTCAGTCTCTAGCTGTCATGTGTAATGCACTGAAACCACAGCTCCCTATCTACATCCATGCCCCACAGACCTCTCCTATGTCCTGGTTCAGTCCATTGACAACACATCAACCCTGGTGTACCACATCGTTCAGTTCACTCTATTCTGCACAGACCTTTAATCCTTCTCCACTTTCATTTTTCAATTCATCCTTCCACCACCAATTTGGTCTCCCACTTCTCCTTGTTCCCTCCACCTCCGACACATACATAATCTTTGTCAACCTTTCCTCACTCATTCTCTCAATATGTCCAAATCATTTCAACACACCCTTTTCTGCTCTCTCAGCCACACTCTCTTTATTACCACCCTTTCATTACTTACTTGGTCAACCACCTCACACAACAAATTGTCCTCAAATGTTTCATTTCCATCACATCCACCCTCCTCTGTACTACCCTATCTATAGCCCATGCCTCACAACCATACCTATTTTTGCTCTCCGATATAAGGTTCTCTCCCTCCTGTTTTTTCTTTTATTTTTCCAAAAGAAGGAACAAAGACGGGGGTCAAGTGAGGATATTCCCTCTAAGGCTCAGTCCTCTGTTCTTAATGCTACCTTGCTCATGTGGGAAATGGCAAATATGAAAAAAAAATATATGAAAAGTGTAATTAGATGTATCATTTACTGAGTACAAATTAAATGCTTTTAAACCAAAGGCAATTGCTAGTATTCATGTGCTAATTGGCACTTTTATCACTACCACCCATTTTCCTCTGTATTTTTCTGATGTAGAAAATTATTAGTCAAGCATTAATAAAAAATCTATGAGAGAGAACCCAGTAGAAAAAGTATATCAATATACAATTTGCCAGATCATTCACCCATTATGCAAGTCTTTATGAAACATGTGGTAATTCTAACACTACCATCCATTTTCCATTCTTTTCCTGAATATGTAAATAATTATTAGTCTTTTCTGATTGTGTGTTCATATCATATTTGCATAACATTTTTCTTTGACTTTTCCTATACATTAGGGAAACTGAAAAGAGCAATATTTTGTGTGTTAAATGGGCTTTTGGTATCTTACCCTGAATTAATTCAGAAAATTAATGGCAAAATTTGCAGAACTCAAAATTGTGAGATTTCTCAGTCCCTATCCCACAAATAATCACAACACCAATGTATTTTATCATTTCCTTTCCTTCAATCTTTCTCAATCATTTTCTAATGACTTACTTCCATTTCCACTTATGAACACCTACAAATGTAACCCTCATTCCTTTGAAGAATTTCAATTTCTTAGTGCTGGTGTGTGGTAATGTATTTCACTTACAAGATATCAAAATGAACATGAAGAATCCTCTGACAATGCATTGAGCACTGGTGTCAGTTCTTTGGCAACTTAAGGGGTAAAAATAGTTGGATGACTGATTCAGTGTGGAAGATCCTATGTGCGTCATCCTGCATTATGAGGAAAGACCATAATATTGGCAAATAGCAAAATAGACAAATATCAAGAGACAGATAATTGCAATACAGCTTTCTTGATTTGTGACTGATGCTACATCATTAATATAAGTATGCTAATGAAAATCAAATAAGTATATAAATAAATATATAAATAAATATTGATTGAGAGGGTGAAGGCATGTACAGAGCATCAGATTGGGGAAGAGCAGTGTGGTTTCAGAAGTGGTAGAGGATGTGTGGATCAGGTGTTTGCTTTGAAGAATGTATGTGAGAAATACTTAGAAAAGCAAATGGATTTGTATGTAGCATTTATGGATCTGGAGAAGGCATATGATAGAGTTGATAGAGATGCTCTGTGGAAGGTATTAAGAATATATGGTGTGGGAAGCAAGTTGTTAGAAGCAGTGAAAAGTTTTTATCGAGGATGTAAGGCATGTGTACGTGTAGGAAGAGAGGAAAGTGATTGGTTCTCAGTGAATGTAGGTTTGCGGCAGGGGTGTGTGATGTCTCCATGGTTGTTTAATTTGTTTATGGATGGGGTTGTTAGGGAGGTGAATGTAAGAGTTTTGGAAAGAGGGGCAAGTATGAAGTCTGTTGGGGATGAGAGAGCTTGGGAAGTGAGTCAGTTGTTGTTCGCTGATGATACAGCGCTGGTGGCTGATTCATGTGAGAAACTGCAGAAGCTGGTGACTGAGTTTGGTAAAGTGTGTGAAAGAAGAAAGTTAAGAGTAAATGTGAATAAGAGCTAGGTTATTAGGTACAGTAGGGTTGAGGGTCAATTCAATTGGGAGGTGAGTTTGAATGGAGAAAAACTGGAGGAAGTGAAGTGTTTTAGATATCTGGGAGTGGATCTGGCAGCGGATGGAACCATGGAAGCGGAAGTGGATCATAGGGTGGGGGAGGGGGCGAAAATTCTGGGAGCCTTGAAGAATGTGTGGAAGTCGAGAACATTATCTCGGAAAGCAAAAATGGGTATGTTTGAAGGAATAGTGGTTCCAACAATTTTGTATGGTTGCGAGGCGTGGACTATGGATAGAGTTGTGCGCAGGAGGATGGATGTGCTGGAAATGAGATGTTTGAGGACAATGTGTGGTGTGAGGTGGTTTGATCGAGTAAGTAACGTAAGGGTAAGAGAGATGTGTGGAAATAAAAAGAGCGTGGTTGAGAGAGCAGAAGAGGGTGTTTTGAAATGGTTTGGTCACATGGAGAGAATGAGTGAGGAAAGATTGACCAAGAGGATATATGTGTCGGAGGTGGAGGGAACGAGGAGAAGAGGGAGACCAAATTGGAGGTGGAAAGATGGAGTGAAAAAGATTTTGTGTGATCGGGGCCTGAACATGCAGGAGGGTGAAAGGAGGGCAAGGAATAGAGTGAATTGGAGCGATGTGGTATACCGGGGTTGACGTGCTGTCAGTGGATTGAATCAAGGCATGTGAAGCGTCTGGGGTAAACCATGGAAAGCTGTGTAGGTATGTATATTTGCGTGTGTGGACGTATGTATATACATGTGTATGGGGGGGGTTGGGCCATTTCTTTCGTCTGTTTCCTTGCACTACCTCGCAAACGCGGGAGACAGCGACAAAGTATAATAAAATAAAATAAAAATATATATGGGATAGGGGAGAAAGAATACTTCCCACGTATTCCCTGCGTGTCGTAGAAGGCGACTAAAAGGGAAGGGAGCGGGGGGCTGGAAATCCTTCCCTCTCATTTTTTTTTTTTTCCAAAAGAAGGAACAGAGAACGGGGCCAGGTGAGGATATTCCCTCAAAGGCCCAGTCATCTGTTCTTAACGCTACCTCGCTAATGCGGGAAATGGCGAATAGTATGAAAGAAAAGAAAGATATATATATTTATTTTGCTTTGTCGCTGTCTCCCACGTTTGCGAGGTAGCATTAAGAGCAGAGGACTGGGCCTCTGAGGAAACATCCTCACCCAGCCCCCTTCTCTGTTCCTTCCTTTAGGGGAAAAAAAAACAAAAAAACACGATAAGTTCCCAAGTTCCCATGTACATACATAAATGCCCACACATGCATATATACATACCTATACATTTCAATGTATACATACACAGACATATACATATATACACATGAACATAATCATACATGCTGCCTTCATCCATTCCTGCCACCACCCCACCACACATGAAATGGTGTGTGTGGACGTTTATGTATACACATGTGTATGTGGGTATGTTGGGCCATTCTTTCATCTATTTCCTTGTGCTACCTCACTAACGCGGGATACAGTGTCAAAGTATAATAAATAAACATAAAATATTTTTATTATTATTTTGCTTTGTCGCTGTCTCCCGCATTTTCGAGGTAGCGCAAGGAAACAGACGAAAGAAATGGCCCAACCCACCCCCATACACATGTATATACATACACGTCCACACACGCAAATATACATACCTATACATCTCAATGTACACATATATATACACACACAGACACATACATATATACCCATGCACACAATTCACACTGTCTGCCTTTATTCATTCCCATCGCCACCTCGCCACACATGGAATACCATCTCCCTCCCCCCTCATGTGTGCAGGGTAGTGCTAGGAAAAGACAACAAAGGCCTCATTCGTTCACACTCAGTCTCTAGCTGTCATGCAATAATGCCCGAAACCACAGCTCCCTTTCCACATCCAGGCCCCACACAACTTTCCATGGTTTACCCCAGACGCTTCACATGCCCTGATTCAATCCACTGACAGCACGTCAACCCCGGTATACCACATCGATCCAATGCACTCTATTCCTTGCCCTCCTTTCACCCTCCTGCATGTTCAGGCCCCGATCACTCAAAATCTTTTTCACTCCATCTTTCCACCTCCAATTTGGTCTCCCACTTCTCCTCGTTCCCTCCACCTCCGACACATATATCCTCTTGGTCAATCTTTCCTCACTCATTCTCTCCATGTGCCCAAACCATTTCAAAACACCCTCTTCTGCTCTCTCAACCACGCTCTTTTTATTTCCACACATCTCTCTTACCCTTACATTACTTACTCGATCAAACCACCTCACACCACACATTGTCCTCAAACATCTCATTTCCAGCACATCCATCCTCCTGTGCACAACTCTATCCATAGCTCACGCCTCGCAACCATACAACATTGTTGGAACCACTATTCCTTCAAACATACCCATTTTTGCTTTCCGAGATAATGTTCTCGACTTCCACACATTCTTCAACGCTCCCAGGATTTTTGCCCCCTCCCCCACCCTATGATTCACTTCCGCTTCCATGGTTCCATCCGCTGCCAGATCCACTCCCAGATATCAAAAACACTTTACTTCCTCCAGTTTTGCTCCATTCAAACTTACCTCCCAATTGACTTGACCCTCAACCCTACTGTACCTAATAACCTTGCTCTTATTCACATTTACTCTTAACTTTCTTCTTTCACACACTTTACCAAACTCAGTCACCAGCTTCTGCAGTATAAAATATATATATATAATCATTATCCTGTGGAGGCAAAGGTGATGACAATTTGCAGAGGTTTTCAGAAAAGAAGAGAGAACGTTGGGGTGAAGAGAGTGGTGAGAGTCAGTGAGCTTTGGAAGGAGACGTGCGAGAAAGTACCAGGAGAGACGAGTGCAGAATGGAAAAGGTGGGAGCAAAGGACGTAAGGGAAGTGGGGGAGGAATGGGATGTATTTAGGGAAGCAGTGATGGCTTGCGCAAAAGATGCTTGTGGCATGAGAAGCTTGGGAGGTGGGTAGATTAGAAAGGGTAATGAGTGGTGGGATGAAGAAGTAAGATTATTAGTGAAAGAGAAGAGAGAGGCATTTGGACGAGTTTTGCAGGGAAATAGTGCAAATGACCGGGAGATGTATAAAAGAAAGAGGTAGGAGGTCAAGAGAAAGGTGCAAGATGTGAAAAAGAGGGCAAATGAGAGTTGGGGTGAGAAAGTCTCATTAATTTTAGGGAGAATAAAAAGATGTTTTGGAAGGAGGTAAATAAAGGGCGTAAGACAAGAGAACAAATGGGAACATTGATGAAGGGGGAGGTAATAACAAGTAGTGGTGATGTGAGGAGATGAAGTGAGTATAAGCTTGTTAGTGTGTCAGATGACAGAGTGGCAGATATAAGGTGTTTTGGTTGAGGTGGTGTGCGAAGTGAAAGGGTCAGGAAGAATGATTTGGTAAACAGAGAAGAGGTAGTGAAAGCTTTGCGGAAGATGAAAGCCAGCAAAGCGGCAAGTTTGGATGGTACTGCAGTGGAATTTATCAAAAAAGGGGGTGACTGTGTTGCTAACAGTTTGGTGAGGATATTCAATGTATGTATGCTTCATGGTGAAGTGTCTAAGGATTGGTGGAATGCATGCATAGTGCCATTGTACAAAGGCAAAGGGGATAAAGGTGAGTGTTCAAATTACAGAGGTATAAGTTTGTTGAGTATTCCTGGGAAATTATATGGAAGGGTATTGACTGAGAGGGTGAAGGCATGTACAAAGCATCAGACTAAGGAAGAGCAGTAAGGTTTAAGAAGTGGTAGAGGATTTGTGGATCAGGTGTTTCCTTTGAAGAATGTATGTAAGAAATACTTAGGAAAACGAATGCATCTGTATGTAGCATTTTCATTTATGGATCTGGAGAAGGCATATGATAGAGTTAATAGAAATGTTCTGTGGAAGGTATTAAGAGTATATGGTGTGGGAGGCAAGTTGTTAGAAGCAGTGAAAAGTTTTTATCGAGGATGTAAGGTATGTGTACAAGTAGGAAGATAGGAGTGATTGGTCCTCAGCGAATGTCGGTTTGCGGCAGGGGTGTGTGACGTCTCCATGGTTGTTTAATTTGCTTATGGATGGGGGTGTTAGGGAGGTGAATGCAAGAGTTTTGGAGAGAGGGGCAAGTATGCAGTCTGTTGTGGATGAGAGGGCTTGGGAAGTGAGTCAGTTGTTGTTCACTGATGATACAGCGCTGGTGGCTGATTCAGGTCAGAAACTACAGAAGCTGGTGACTGAGTTTAGTAAAGTGTGTGAAAGACGAAAGCTGAGAGTAAATGTGAGTAAGAGCAAGGTTATTAGGTACATTAGGGTCGAGGGACAAGTCAATTGGGAGGTAAGTTTGAATGGAGAAAAACTGGAGGAAGTGAAGTGTTTTAGATATCTGGGAGTGGATTTCACAGCGGATGGAACCATGGAAGTGGAAGTGAGTCACAGGGTGGGGGAGGGGGCGAAATTCTGAGAGCGTTGAAGAATGTGTGGAATGCGAGAACATTATCTCAGAAAGCAAAAATGGGTATGGTGGAAGGAATAGTAGTTCCAACAATATTACATGGTTGCAAGGCGTGGGCTATAGATAGAGTTGTGCGGAGGAGGGTGGATGTGCTGGAAATGAGATGTTTGAGGACAATATGTGGTGTGAGGAGGTTTGATCGAGTAAGTAATGAAAGGGTAAGATAGATGTGTGGTAATAAAAAGAGTTTGATTGAGAGAGCAGAAGAGGGTGTATTGAAATGATTTAGTCACATGGAGAGAATGAATGAGGAAAGATTGACAAAGAGGATATATGTGTCAGAGGTGGAGGAAACGAGAAGTGGGAGACCAAATTGGAGGTGGAAAGATGGAGTGAAAAAGATTTAGAGTGATCGGGGCCTGAACATGCAGGAGGGTGAAAGGCGGGCAAGGAATAGAGTGAATTGGATCAATGTGGTATACCAGGGTTGACGTGCTGTCAGTGGATTGAGTCAGGGCATGTGAAGCGTCTGGGGTAAACCATGGAAAGTTGTGTGGGGCCTGGATGTGGAAAGGGAGCTGTGGTTTCGGGCATTATTGCATGACAGCTAGAGACTGAGTGTGAACGAATGGGGCCTTTGTTGTCTTTGCCTAGCGCTACCTCGCACACATGAGGGGGGAGGGGGATGGTATTCCATGTGTGGCGAGGTGGCGATGGGAATGAATCAAGGCATACAGTGTGAATTGTGTGCATGGGTATATATGTATGTGTCTGTGTGTGTATATATATATGTGTACATTGAGATGTATAGGTATGTATATTTGCGTGTGTGGACGTGTATGTATATACATGTGTATGGGGGTGGGTTGGGCCATTTCTTTCGTCTGTTTCCTTGCGCTACCTTGCAAACGCAGGAGACAGCGACAAAGCAAAATATAAAAATAAATAAATAAATAAATATATATATATATATATATGAATCAATAAATACAAAAGTAAATAAATAAATATACACATACAAAATACTATAAAGCAACAACTGCAGCAATCACACTCTCAGTGATTCCTTAACAAGATCTCAGCAGGTTAACATTAATAATCTAAGACATGCAAATTTTCAGGTGGATCCCACACACTAACTTCTCCTTAACTGACTTACCCAGCTTCCAGAAAAGTGACAAAGACTATTTATTAAATCTTATTCAACTGTACTTCTTACATTTTTGTCTCACATATGGCATCAGCCTCAATAAATCTTGATATATTTTCAAGAACTTTGTAAATTTCTTATCAAAATAGAGCCGGGAACAATTATCTATTTAAATGATTCGTGATACCATATATTCCTAACATCAATGCACTGCTGATTTCTTAAAAGAATCATATATACTAAAACCATGGAGCAATTCATAACAACATAAATATTCACTACCATATATCTAAATCTTACACATATAATCAAACTGACATATAAATAATTGAAAACTAAACCTCTCTAGACTGTTTACATAAATATGTAAGATACATAAAACAAATGCAAAATTAAGACTTCACTTATGATCATATATAATCCCTTTCCTTTTGAGTTCTAGCGGATCAACAATAGCCAAAGATCTCAAAGAAGAAAAGGAGAAATGTTTAAAATATTGCCCTGACATGTATAATGCAAGACAGTAAAATGCATTACTTCTTCACCATGTTAAAGCATGAAAGATAAGCCTTCCCCTTATGCTGAGGAAAACAAATTGGCAACAGATGCTGGCTTACCAGCTAGAAAATACATAATGGCACACTATATTAAACTTTGTAATAAAAGTTGTATGGGCAAAAGTGCATCAATCAAAACAGATCCACTTCATGTTTAAGCATTTCAGCCTAAAATAATGTGACTAAAGCAATATAAATTCTTTTTCTAAAAGTTCTCACTAATCAACTTATTTACTAATACATGAGCACCCATCAATACATTGTATAGCATAAATAGTGACTTAATTAATGCTAACACAAAAATGAAAAGTAAAAATCAAATCTTTGCAGATCTTCATAACCATATATAGTACAGTATACTGTGTGAATGCAGAGTATGAAAATGTGCATGAACGCCTGTGTGTATAATCATCTATTTGTACAGTGAAGGAAAAGTTCTACACTCATTGGGGCCCCACATCTCTTTTGTAAATAAAGTATGTATGTGTGTGTGTGTGTGATTACCTATTTGTACCATACAAAGAGGAAGTCTACACTCATGGGTCCCTATCTCTTGAACTTTCTCTACTTTCAAACTCTATAAATTTCTTTCTTCTGTCCACACTTACAATTTCATCAACCGCTTTATTTATCCACTACTCATACTATAAAAGTATCTACAAATTTACATTCTTCTTACAAGTTTTTGACTTAATTTCAGGTTATAGCTTCTGATTGTTCTAACTTTATATCTTTTGATAAACTGTTCAATACTGATATCAAACAGGTTTAAAAACCATACTCTTCTTTCTTCTATTGTGGACAAATTTACGGCCATGGACCTTTCCCTGTAATGCACTTCTCTTAATTCTGGTACCATCTTTGCTTCCCTCCTCTGGACTTTCTCTATACATCTTTGTACTTCTTTAAGTGCAGTGACCAAACCTAAGAGACAAATTTAGTCTTGGCTTCATGGACAATGTGAATAGCTTGCTGATTATTTCCTTATCCATATTGCTATTCTAATATTTACCACTACACAGTTGGTCTCCTAAACTGTTCTTCTAAGGTGGGATTCTGAAGAGTTTAGGGACAATGATGACTCCTAAGTCTCTTTTACACACATTCCTGCTGCTTATTCCCTGCTATATAATATTCATAATGAGGCCTTCATTTGCTTTGACCCATACTCAATACATTTATTTGGTTGAATTTCATTAACTACATATAAGACTACCTCTTGAGTCTGTCTAGGTCCCCTTTTAAGTCGATGCAATCCTCACTATTTACTTCCCTCTTGATGTTTGCATCACCTGCCAACATATTTGGACAGGAGTCCATACCCTTAGGCAAGTCATTCACATAAACCAAGAAGAGTAACTGTAACAGAACAGAATTGTGGCACTCCACAAGTGACCTCAATCCATTTCAAAAAGGCTCTTCTGACATGTAGTCTTTGTTCCCTGCCACTGATATAATTTCTCCATCAAAGAGGTCTAAATCTTTTTCCATTCTGGTGATTCAGTTTCTTAATCACCTTCCTGTGGTACACTGTCAAGTGCTTTCTAGACTTCTCTTTTGGTGGTTTCTCCTCCATTTATCCCTCTTGCCTTTTCTTTGTGACTCATCTTAACTTACTGGTCTTGGTACATTCCCTAATCTGAGCCCATACCTGATTACAGACAGATCAAAGGGTTTCTAAATAATCCCTAAAGTAATGCTAGATAAGCAATAAAGCTTATAAGTACAAAAGAGCCTCAGTATGAGAATCTAAATAATGAGCTGACAATAAATGTTGCCTTTTGGTAACAACAAACCTTTATCCATTTTATTTAGTCACAGTTGCACTTTTACTGAATAATTCTTAGCTAAACTTGCTCACTTCACTCAAGTTAACCACTCATTCTCCTAATACTGGGATCTCCTGATAAAGAACAATAATTAAAAAACTCTGATTCACTGGAGTTGGCAACACTCCTGAATACTTGATTTGAACCTTGGATATTTCCACTCCCCAATCCTATCAAACCTATTAAATTTGGCAAAATCAAACTTATTATCAAAAGTGTACATCACTCACCCTTGAAAAAGGGGCTGCACTGCTTGATGCTCCTGCACAAGGAGGGAGTGTCACTCACTGGGACCCCACATATTAAACATACTCTTCTAGCATACAACTTCTCAAATTTATGTATAATGTTTGCATTAAACATGTTTTTTGTCATCTTATTCCATTGTGTGTGTGTGTGGGTAAATACCAACATGTAATTACCTATTTGTACTGTACGGGGCAGGAGTTTTACACTCATAGGGCCCCATCTTTTGAACACTCTTTACCATCATAAAATCCTAAAATTCATGTTTGATGTCTGCATCAAACATGTCCTGAGTCAATCTGTTCCAATCATCCAGCACTCTTATCCTATATAAAGGTATTTCTTTACATTCATACTTAATTTCAAGTTATGCCCTCTGGCTGGTCAATCCTACATCTCTCAAAGAATTGTCCACAGTCTATCTCGTCGACCTCTTTTAAAAACTCAAAGGTTAAGACCAAGACACTCATCAGTCTTTTCTCGTTCAAGGTGGGTAAATATAAAGCATCCAGCCTTTCCCTGTAGCTAAGCTTTCCTAATTCTGGTAACATCTTTGTTGTCCTCCTCTGGACCTTTTCTATGAGCTCTTTGTGCTTAAGTGTAGTGACCAAAGAAGAAAAACATCTAGTTTTGGCCTTATGTACATACAACATAAATAGCTTACTAGATATTCCATTATCCATATACTTGAAAGATATTCTGATGTTTGCCTTAAGACATTTTGTTTCTTTAAGTATTCTTTTAATACAGGCTTCTAGCAACAGGTTTGGGATGATGTCAACTCTCACACAGAGAAACATGACGTTTATTTCCTACCATATAAGAATCATACTCAGGTCACCTTTCACTTTGTCCCATCCTCATTACATTTGCTTAGGTTGAATTTCATCATCCAAGAGTATGAACAAATCTGGAGTCTGCTGAGGTCCCTTGTAAGCTGATGCAATCCTTCTCACTTTTCACTTCCCTCAGGACCTTTGCACCCCCCGCAAACATATTCAGGCAAGTCATTACTATAGATTAGGAAAAGAAATGCCCCAGAACCGAACCCTGTAGCACTCTGCTGGTTGCCTCAACTCATTTGGAAAAGGTTCCTGTAACAGGTGTCCTTTGCTCCCTTGCAGAGAGAATCTTCTATCCACTACAAGTTCCCCCTCATTTCTGCTTGGTGATCCATCTTGATCAGCCACCTATGTAGTAGTGTCAAATGCTTTCTTGCACTTCACCCAGCCTTCCTTTTTAGTACTCTCTCTCAAAACCTTAAGAGGTTAGTACACATGACCTCTTTTCCATAGAGCCATGCTGTCTCTCACTTGGGAAACATTTCCTCAGCAGAAAGTCAGCAACTTGCTTTCTAGCAATCTTTCCCAGAACCTTACACATCACAATTCTTAGTGACACCGGTCTGTAGTTCAATGCCTGTTACCAGTCTTTTCTTAAATACAGTATGACATTTGCACTTTTTCATTCCCTTGGCACTCTGCTTCTCTCCAGTGACACTTCAAACAGCAGTTCAAGTGGTTTATCTAGTGTATCCACACACATAAGCCTTGCATGAGTAAAGTACTTATAGTACTCAGTTAATAGCTTTTCTAGGTATCTCAATGATGTCCAAAACCTTCTCCAAATTACACCTCACTAGTGTGGAGGCTTTAGCGTCTTCCACTGCAAAAGCAATCTTGAACTTGTTATTCAGTTCTTCACACATCCTTACAGCATCCTCTACAAATTCTCTTTCTAAATCCCTTAGCCTGATTAGCTGCTCCTTAACTGACAACTCCAGATGAATTTATGGAAAAGTTTTGGATTTTCACCTGCCTTCTCCACAATATTCTTTTCAAAGATTCTTTGTTCCTCATTTCTTATCCTGCTGTACTTGTTCCATGTTCTCTTTTACCTAGCAAATGTCGGCTGGCAAAAGGGCTTTCTTTATCTTTGCCACAGTACATCTTCTATCTCCATTGCATTATGACATCTTTTCTCTTTAACCATTCATTTATCTTTCTTACTGTTCCCTCTGTATTAGAGGCCTGAGGTACCCAAGGTCTCTATTTCTTCACTATAAATTTCAAAGAACCTCTCACCACTAAGCCCTAGTTCCTGGCTACTGAACTCCAGCTACAATACCTTGCAAATTAATGGTTTGTGTATTTCCACAATTCTACCAACTCCTTAATTCCTGTCTCACCTCTGCTCTTTTGATGTATGTGTGTGTGTGTGAGATTACTATATGTTTGTTATGAGGAGAGAGTTTTACACTTGTGCTGCCATTTTCATTAACCTTTTATATATGTATCATGTCTATACTCCTATGCATGTAAGCACACACACAAACCCCAGCCAAAGATAGATGTCCATTTATCAATCTGCCCTGAAGGAAGGATGAACACCTGGTTTGGGTATAGGATACCTGCCATGCCGAGGATTTGGCCCTGGGCTGGCCCATGTAGGTTCATGATAAAAATCAATTTCTTGTATGTGTGTGTGTGTGTGTGTGTGTAATTATCAATTTGTACAGTATGGGGTGCGAGTTGTACACTCATGAGGCCCTAACTCTTAAATTTTCCGTACTAACAAGTAGCTCTTTAATAATTAATATACTGCTGGCATTCACATTTCAATTAGTCTTCTCAACCATTCACTACCCATACACTAAAAACAGTATCCTTTCTAATATGCTTCTTGCCAAAATTTTATGATCTCTGGTTACTGCCACTGTATCTCAGAAACTGTTCAATGTTGACATAGTTCAACTGATTTAAAAACTTAAAAGCTGTAATCAGGTCACCACTCTCTCTTCTTTCCATGGTGGGCAAATCTGTAGCCCTCAGCATTATATGGTATCTCAGTCTTTCTAATTCAGGTACTAACTTGGCTGCCCTCCTCTGGACTCTCCCAATTAAACATTTATGCTTCTGTAAGTACAGTGACCAGACCTGAGAAGTACATTCCAGTTTAGGTCTATGGTGAGAATAATTAACCTAACATTTCCTTATCCAGGTAAATTCTCAGCAATTCTGATCCCTGCAAGAACAGAATTTGCTTTCATGGCAATTCTCCTGATACAGAGCTCTGGCAACTGTTTGGCAAAATTTTGACTCCAAGCTCTCTCTCACATGCATATTTCTGTCGCTTATTTCCTGCCAGATAATAATTGTACCAAGGTCTTCTTTCACTATGTTCCATCCTCTTTACTTTGTTAATATATTCACTGTATATAAATATATAAATATTACATAAAAAAAGATTTTGCAAACTTTATAATCCAAAATAGCTATGCACACATGTATAGATTAAAGCAGCAGACATTTTTTGAAGTTTGACATAATACACACAACATATCAATATATCTACACACTAATTTGAAGCACACATTACTACAGATAAAAGAAATATGTACAAAAAATCCAAAATATGCATACTATACATAATAAAAGTACCCTGAACATCAGTGGTACAGAACCAATGAGAATAATATAAATAGGTGTTTTCAAACTACCAAGGTAAACATCATTAGTTATGTCAATATTTGATATAACAAAATCATGTATGAAGTAAATGGTTTCTACAAAAATCATTACGTAAGTTTTCTATTATTCTACTGGTACAATATCACCCGATTTTAAGAGGAAAACCTTTGTGAAAAGTGAGGTATTTTGGTGTCCATTGGTATTCATACTGACCATATGTATTATCTTCAACTAACTTTATGGTATGGTTTTATGGTATGGCACACAGCATAATCATTTTTATGACAATATCTTTAAAGTAATGCACACCAAAAGTAATGAAATACTGAACAACAGCTAGTTGTTAGTTAATGTGTCTGCAGACTAGTCGATTGTCAAGAATATCAATATCACTTTCTGTTTATGGCTTCTCTAATCAAAACTACATTCAGTACAGTGAAGTCACCTTGAACCTTCAACCAAATATACAATAATGAATTTAAATGTATAGATGAATAGAGATAATGGGAAAGTGATAACAGTAATCAGAACTGCATTTACTTGGACCTGGGCTCAAGGTTATCTTCACTGATAACTATAATTTGCCTCAACTTAGTCAATATAAAAAACTGTGAAGTACCATAATCAAGAGCCACTCCGGATTACTGTGCTGCTGTTTACTGAGCTATTACTAACGAGTGAGCCTGTAAGTACTGATATTTTCAAAATGTCACGATCTGGAGAGGTTGATACGCTGAAAGATCTGCAGAGGCCATGATCACGCTTGTCACCCCAGCCACCATTGCCTTTATGTTTCTTGACCTGAAGCAAGCAAAAAGTGAGGGCATAGTGAAATCATATTCAAATGTCGGTTCAAAAGTTTGGACAAAAACAAGCATACTAAAAAACAAATCTAGGAAGATCTTTGTCACTTAAAGGACTGAATGTGGAGGATGGCATATGAAAGTGGGATATGGTTTACAGTCACAAACATTTCCTTTCATACAGCACTACAATTTTTATTCATTTTTCTTTTATACTGCAATGCCTTCTATATTCTTTGTTCCTTTAAGATATGTAGAATAAAAAAGGAGTCATTATGTATAAAAAAGAAGTATGCTCTGAAGAATAACAAATAATTTCTTAACCATAGGCAGAGACCTAAGACTAATCAAAAACGCACTTACTTGGTAGGGAATTAAAACATAATTTCATCTTCTACAGCGAGGCTGGCAAATGCTTCATCATAGAAACTAACAACAACCACACTGTCAAGGTCTATTATGCTTTAAAACAGAAGTGAGGTAACACCAGATGATCAGGAACAGCTATTAATCACTAAAGGCTTGAGTCTTTGCCTGTTACTGTAACAGTAAAAACCTAAACTTTACAAAAGCATGTGGAGAAGGAAGGGGTGGGAAAAAAGTGGATGCAAATTTGGCTATGACCACAGTAGAGATATGATTTTTCTTTCTTCAAACCTTGCACTGTTTATTCACATCCAAGCTCTTTGAACTTCTGAGAGCATAGCTTAATAAAAAGGGAGGGAAAAAGAAAAACCTATGAAAAGGTTGAGAAAATACATTCCCCCTATGGGAAATGTGGCCCCTATTCTGGACTGTCCTCTTCTGAGGAAGGGCATACCTAACTTCAAAAGAGGATAGTCAGTTACAATAGATCTCAAAAGAGATATCAATGAATATTACTGCTAGTCGTACTTCAAAAACCAATCTCACTACTATCCTCTCAGAAGTTCCTTTAGAAAATCAAGTTACAAGTCACTTTCCTTACATCATTATTAGTTTTAGCAGACAGCCTTGCTTGTACAAAGAAAATCTGCTTCTTGATCCAATTGGGAAAAGTTCCTTGCAAATAAAATCTTCAAGGTGCTTACACAAACAAACAAATGTTCTCTACATAATTTTCTGACCAAAAAGGATGTGGGTCCAAAAGAGTGTATTTTCATGACTGAAATAGGTTTATTTCTCATTTTCACAATCTCATTTTTTGGCAAGAAATGTAGAGTATCGATTAACGATTACCCACAAAAAATAGTATAATATGCAAACTTTAGTGGATTTAACACTGAGACATTGCAAAAGTCCCAGTTTTTCCAGATACCAAGACTACAAGGAACAGTTCTCATTAGCAGACAAATTGCAAAGGCCCCAGAACCTTTGTCAGCTCTCATTTAAACTAAGAAAAGGATGCTACAAGTTTCCTTAGAAAAAAAATTATCTCAGTAATTACTACTGCTGTGTTGTGCATTAATCAATGAAACAAATGGAAATAAACATAAAGATTCCAGAAGCATTTCACAAGCAAAATCAAGGGAATGGAACTCATGAACTAACATTAAAGGATGAAAAATCTGGAACTCTAAAGCCTAGAAAGAAGACAAAGGTATTTGATTATCTATGCATGGCAACGATCTGAGGTTACGTGTAAAAGAAAACATACTGCACCTCAAAACCTCTCAACAAGGAAGGTGCAGAGTTATAAAGTTTTCAAGAATAGCATGGAACACACTAAAAATATTAAAAAAAAATATATATATCACCCAAATATATATATATATATATTTTTCATACATATTTGCCATTTCCTGCATTAGTGAGGTAGTGTAAAGAATAGGGGACAGAGCCTTGGAGGAAATCCTTACTTGGCCCCCTACTGAATGTTTCAAAGATGGCTTTAGAGGCTATACTTTTAACACACAAGGATAGGTGAAATTCATTAATTTCATTTTCCAAATAAATCAAAACACATAAAACTTACTGGTCTAAATAATATCTAAATTCCAGCACAAAATAGTGAATCTTTCCAGCGGAAATTACCACTAATTATACGAATAAGCCATTAGTTTATTTTAAAGCTTATATGAAAGAAAAACAATAATACCTTTTTAGGTGGTGTATGCACAACTACTAGCTGTCGGGGGAACAAGGTACGCTGTCCAGCTTGCAATGCTCGATGCACCTTAGTAAGAACTGCACGGGAACTGCAATCCTTTTTTTTGTGGTGGACACCACTGTGGATATCAAAAGGACAAAGTACTGATTCATCTTGAAGAAAAAAGATGAATCATAAAATTACTGTAGCTCTAAGATTGAATGGAGAAAAACTGGAGGAAGTGAAGTGTTTTAGATATCTGGGAGTGGATCTGGCAGCGGATGGAAACATGGAAGCGGAAGTGGATCATAGGGTGGGGGAGGGGGCGAAAATTCTGGGAGCCTTGAAGAATGTGTGGAAGTCGAGAACATTATCTCGGAAAGCAAAAATGGGTATGTTTAAAGGAATAGTGGTTCCAACAATGTTGTATGGTTGCGAGGTGTGGACTATGGATAGAGTTGTGCGCAGGAGGATGGATGTGCTGGAAATGAGATGTTTGAGGACAATGTGTGGTGTGAGGTGGTTTGATCGAGTAAGTAACGTAAGGGTAAGAGAGATGTGTGGAAATATAAAGAGCGTGGTTGAGAGAGCAGAAGAGGGTGTTTTGAAATGGTTTGGTCACATGGAGAGAATGAGTGAGGAAAGATTGACCAAGAGGATAAATGTGTCGGAGGTGGAGGGAACGAGGAGAAGAGGGAGACCAAATTGGAGGTGGAAAGATGGAGTGAAAAAGATTTTGTGTGATTGGGGCCTGAACATGCAGGAGGGTGAAAGGAGGGCAAGGAATAGAGTGAATTGGAGCGATGTGGTATACCGGGGTTGACGTGCTGTCAGTGGATTGAATCAAGGCATGTGAAGCGTCTGGGGTAAACCATGGAAAGCTGTGTAGGTATGTATATTTGCGTGTGTGGACGTATGTATATACATGTGTATGGGGGTGGGTTGGGCCATTTCTTTCGTCTGTTTCCTTGGGCTACCTCGCAAACGCGGGAGACAGCAAAAAAAAAAAGAAAAAAAAAAAAATTACTTTGCAAAAAATAGTTTAACAACCAAAAAAATACAACAATAATGACAATAGCTGAAAAGTAAGGAGGGGATAACTTTAGTCACCATCCATCTCTCATTCACAATGCTCTCTTACTTTCTTTCTACGTTTCCCTCTTTTTGGTACGATCTATTTCTCCTACTGTACTACATCCTTCCAATTCACCCTATTCCTTGCATGCCTCTCACCCTCTGGTATGTTCAAGCCCCGATCGCTCAAAATCTTTTTCACTCCAGCCTTCCACCTCCAATTTGGTCTCACACTTCTCCTTGTTCCCTCCACCTCTGACACATATATCCTCTTTGTCAACCTTTCCTCACTCATTCTCTCCATATGTCCAAACCATTTCAACACACCCTCTTCTGCTCTCTCAACCACACTCTCTTTATTTCCACATTTCCCTCTTATCTTTTCATTACTTACTTGATCACATATACATATATTTAATCTATCTATCATACTTAACTGCCGTCTTCCGAAAGGAAACAGAAGTATGGCCCATCCCACCTTAATATACATGTATATACATGAATGCCCACACATGCACATATACATACATATACATTTCAACAAATAACATACATATACATATATACAAATGTACATATACATAATTGCTGCCTTCATCCATTCCCGTTGCCATCCCACCAAACATGAAATAGCATCCCCCCCCTTCCAGCATGGCAGTGCCAAGGGCAGACAAAAAAGGCCACATTTGTACACACTCAGTCTCTAGCTGTCATGTGTAATGCAACGAAACCAAACCTCCCTTTCCACATCCAGGCCCCACAGACCTCTCCGTGGATTACAAAGTATAATAAATAAATAAATAATCTTTCTTACTCTTTCATTACTTACTTGATCAAACCACCTCACACCACATACTGTCTTCAAACATTTCATTTCCAACACATCCATCCTACTCTGCACAACCCTATCTATAGCCCATGCTATGCAATAACATAACATTGTTGGAACCACTATTCCTTCAAAAATACCCATTTTTGCTCTCTGAGATATGTTCTCACCTTCCACACATTCTTCAATGCTCCTAGAATCTTCGCTCCCTCCCCCACCCTGTGACTCACTTCCGCTACCATGGTTCCATCCAAAATATCTAAAACACTTCACTTCCACCAGTTTTTCTCCATTCAAATTTACCTCCCAATTTACTTGTCCCTCAACTCTACTGAACATAATTACCCTGCTTTTATTCACATTTAATCTCAACTTTCTTCTTTCACACACTTTACCAAACTCAGTCACCAGCTTCTGCAGTTTCTCACCTGAATCAGCCACCAGCGCTATATCATCAGCAAACAAAAACTGACTCATTTCCCAAGCCGTCTCATCCAGAACAGACTGCATACTTGCCCCTCTCTCCGAAACTCTTGCATTCACCTCTCTATATATTTTTTCTTAATATACTTAGTCGCTGTCTCCCGCGTTAGCAAGATAGTGCAAGGAAACAGACGTAAGAATGGCTCAACCCATCCACATACACAAGTATATACATAAACGCCCACACACGCATATGTACATAGCTATACATTTCAACGTTATTTATTTTCTATTTTGCTTTGTCGCTGTCTCCCGCGTTAGCACAGGAAAACAGACGAAAGAAAGGCCCAACCCACCCACATACACATGTATATACATACAAGTCCACACACGCAAATATACATACCTATACATCTCAACGTATACATATATACATACACACACAGACATATACATATATACACATGTACATAATTCATACTCTTTGCCTTTATTCATTCCCATCGCCACCTCTCCACACATGAAATAACAACCCCCTCCCCCATCATGTGCGCAAGATAGCACTAAGAAAAGACAACAAAGGCCACATTCATTCACACTCAGTCTCTAGCTATCATGTAATAATGCACCGAAACCACAGCTCCCTTTCCACATCCAGGCCCCAGAACTTTTCATGGTTTACCCCAGACGCTTCACATGCCCTGGTTCAATCCATTGACAGCACGTCAACCCTGATATACCACATCGTTCCAATTCACTCTATTCCTTGCACGCCTTTCACCCTCCTGCATGTTCAGACCCCGATCACTCAAAATCTTTTTCACTCCATCCCTCCACCTCCAATTTGGTCTCCCACTTCTCCTCGTTCCCTGTGTGTGTATATATACGTATACACACACAGACATATACATAAATACACATGTACAAATTCATACCTGCTTGTCTTCATCCATTCCTAGCACTACCCTGCCCCAAAGGACACAGCATCGCAATCCCCTGCTTCCGCAAGGTAGTGCCAGAAAAAGAGACAAAAAAACCACATTCCTTCTCATTTGGTCTCTTGCTGTAATGTGGAATGCACTGAAACCACAGCTCCCTATCCACTTCCAGGCCTCACAGACCTTTATATGGTTTACCCCAAACATTTCACATGCCCTGGTTCAGTCCACTGACAGCACGTTAACCCCAGTATACCAAATCATTCCAATTCACTCTATTCCTTGCATGCCTCTCGTCCTCCTGTATGTTCAAACCCTAAGCATTCAAAATCTTTTTCACTCTGGACTTCCACCTCCAATTTGGTCTCTCACTTCTCCTTGTTCTCTCCACCTGACACATATATCCTCTTTGTCAACCTTTCCTCACTCAATCTCTCTATATGTCCAAACCATTTCAACACAATCTCTTCTGCTCTCTCAACCACACCCTTTTTATTTCCATGCATCTCTCTTACCCTTTCATTATTTACTCAATCACACCATCTCACACCACATATTGTCCTCAAACATTTCATTTCCAACACATCCATCGTCCTCTGCATAACCCTATCTATAGCTCATGCCTCACAACCATATAATATCTCTGGACCTAGTAATTCTTCAAACATACTCAATTATGCCCTACAAGATAACAGTCTTCACTGCTCCCAGATCTATGCTTCCTCCCTTACCCTATAACTCACTTCTGCATCCATGTTTCCATTTGCTGTCAAGTCCACTCCCAGGTATCTAAAACACTTCACTCCTTTTAATTTTTCTCCTTTCAAACTAACATCCCTACTAACCTGTCCCTCAACTCTGCTGAACCTAATAACCTTGCCATCTATCTATATCTCTGATGCCTGTTCCCAACTGGAACTCCCTGAAGAAGGTTGCCACAGCAATAAAATCTCCATAACTAAAAAACTCCAGTGCCGCTTCTAAGCCTTTAGTGCCCAACCTTAACAGACCACTGGTAAAGGGCAACTCTAGCACAGTGTTAGCATATGCTCCTACCTAATGTTCCTACGGACTACTTCTTCCTAATGCTCCAGTCTAATGTTCCTACCAACTACTTCTACCTAATGTTTCTATCTAATGCTCCTGCCTAAATGTTCCTACCAACTACTTCTATCTATTACTCCTACCATTTTGCCAAAAGGCAGGGCTAGGAAATAAGGCTTACAGCAGGGAAATCTAGAGTTATGGAGAATGAGCTGTGTGAATGAAGTGTTGTCATGTGTTATGCATACGGAGAGATTGTATATCTGAGGACAGGATATCAGTAGTCCACATATGGGTGTGGCAGAAAGAAAAAACAGCTATCCAGGTCAGAGGAGTGCAACTTGACAACCACAGAAGTGTTGGCTAACTATGCAGCCATAATCAATCCTCCCATAGCCAGGCATACCAACTGCTACCTACCTTGCTTTTATTTACATTTATTCTCAACTTTCTCCTTGCAAACATTCCCAAACTCAGTCAACAACTTCTGCAGTTTCTCACTCGAATCAGCCACCAGTGTAGTATCATCGGCAAACAACAACTGACTCACTTCCCAGGCCCTCTCATCCCCAACAGACTGCATTATTCACCCCTCTATCCAAGACTCTTGCATTTACCTCCCTCACCACCCCATCCACAAACAAATTAAACAACAATGGTGATATCATACACCCTTGCCTGGGAACCATTCACTCTCCTCTCTTCCTTCTCATATACTCACCATCCCATCCATAAACAAATTAAACAACAATGGTGACACCATACACCCCTGCCTGGGAACCATTCACTCTCCTCTCTTCCTTCTCATACACATGCCTAACAACTTTGATAATCACTTTCACTGCTTCTAGCACCTTACCTCCCACACCATATATTCTCAAGACCTTCCACAAAGCATCTCTATCAACCCTATCATATGCCTTCTCCAGATCCATAAATACCATAAATATGTATGTATTATCAATCGCACTAGAACAAATGCTATTTAAAAACTGTTTATGTACTGTACAGTATCTATAATTCAGTTACAAGCACTATGCTTTTCTCAGCTTTCTTCATGGGGCTCTTGTAAGGAAGAAAGACTTGCAGGATGTTTGCTGGATGCCATGATTTGAAGTGTCATTCCTTAAGAGAGGAGTAGGGTGAGCAAGTGAGTGAGAGACTGACCATATTGGTAAATACCACATGTGAACTGGTGCATGGTGTGCTGGCACATATGCCATAAGCTTCTTGTGACTAACCATGAGACCCACCATCCCACACAGCTCAAGTACACATAATATGAATGACCTGGTATGTATGCTATTTTTCCACAAAATCATTTATCTATGAACCCCACTGCATATATTGAACTTATTTTGGCAAAAAGTAAATTGCTTAAATACAAAATCCTTTATATGAAACTCAGTTAAAGATATGGATGGTTGCATATGAAACAAAAAACAAATTTTTTGCTGACCATTCTCCAATGTGGAAGACTCGAGGTGCACGAAGAACGAGTGTATGCAGTTTCTGTGTTAAACATGTGTTGCTCACATGTAACAGAGACCAGTCCCAGTTGTAGTCATCATGATCACAAAACTTATCACTGCAAGCTTTTATCTGTTGCCACACACTATGGTTGAAGGCAAAGCCCATGTTGTGTTTTGAAGACACCCACTGAGTCACTTCAACCTGTAGCAGAAAATAAAAAATATTTCAAAACTCAAGTGAGACAATCAATGGTGCTGTGCCACTAAGCATCTTTCATCTATGTGTAAAGCCAAATCAACAGTAAGATGTGAAAGTGCTTTACAAATAGTAGAATTTGAAAGGTTCTTCTATTGCAGATGGACAGATAAACAGACAGAAATTTCCCTGGGTACAGACAGGAGGAGAGGGTTCTACAGTATTTGTATCTCATGTAAACATTACACTGGGTCAGGAATTACAGCACAGATAATATCAATTAGTGACCATAAAAACTTACAATCAGTGTCCTTAACTTCAAACTCCAATTTCATTTTGCCTCTAAAGATGATACTTTTAAATTTGTGTAAACACTCAATTTTGCACAAAGTTCTTTGTCACCCTCTTGTATCTCTTATTATATGATTTACTTTCTTCATGCATAACTTAATGATGAGGACAATGTTCTATTAACTCAGTGTCATTATTTACAATACCTTTCTTGCATCAGTGTGGAAATTGTAATTTTTCAGATAGTTTCCTAAGGTAATGAGTGAACACTTGGAACAGGCTCGGGGTATGGCAGCGTTCAGAAGCCGAAGCATGTGTAGGAAATCCTCAGCAACATAATGGTCCTCCTCTAAAAAAAGCACCAGACCTGTGTGGTTCTTTAAAATCCACACATCGTCAAAGATCCTGAAAATATCAATAACTTGAAAAAACATTGAAGGGTTATACCTGTATGAGACAGACAGAAAACTCTCAAGGATTAGCACTCATGCACATGACTACCAGCATTTTCCATACAAAAGAACATATTCTAGCACCATATTTCCAATATAATGGTGTTTTACTGCTGTGTTTGAGAATTAATCTAAAATTCAATTTCCCTACTGATATGTTTGTAATTTCCCATGTAGTGAGGCATTGCCAGGAACAGAGGAATGGCATCATTTGCTCACCTGCTCTCTCTGTCATGTATAATGGATCGAAACCCGAGTCCATCTATTTCCAGCCAAAGCCCACAGACCTTTCCATGGTTTTCCCTGGCCATTTTGTATCCCCTGGTTCAGCACACTTGACAGCATGTTGTCCCCTGTATACCACATCACCCTTATTTACTCTATCTCATGCATGCCTCACACCCTCCTGCATGTTCAGGTTGTGATCATTTAAGGCATCTTCCACTCTATCCTTCCACTTCCTCCTTGGTTTACCCCTTCTCCTTGTTGTTTCCATTTCTAAAATGTGCCATCTTGGTCATCCTCTCTATACATCTAAATCATCCAAGCACATCCTTTTCAGCTCTCTCATACATACTCTTCTCACTAAGACATCTCTCTATCATCCTACTCTTCTCACTAAGACATCTATCATCCTACTCTTCTCACTAAGACATCTCTCTATCATCCTGTCATTTCAAGTTCTATTAACCCTCCTCACAAAAATATTGTCCTCATTAATTTCATTCCAACAAATCCACTCTCCATGGTATGTTTTTATCTGGGGCCCACACCTCACATCCATACAACACCATCAAGACTACTATAACATCATACATACCTACCTTTGCCCTCATAGAAATAAAAATCTCTTTCCATACACTTCTACATCTTAATGTGCCGAAGACTTGAGATCATCAAGAAGGATCTCAGTGTTCCTACAGATAAAACTAAACACAATTCAAGAGAAATTTATCACAACTCCCAGGAAATTCTCAGAATTATCTCTATAACCATAATGCATCAATTTCAATGCATTTCATGAGGTTGTTTACGTAATTAATAGATAAACATTTCATTATCAACAGTTAAACAACTGACATTGAGATTTGGCAAAGTATTCCGAAACGTAGCAGTCAGTCAGTCACTTTACTGCATGGCAGCACTACAGAACTCAATGAATGCCGAGAATGATTAGTGCAATATACTGTAAGATTATGATAGCTTAAAATCTTTTTATTTTGGAATACACCTAATTTGGTTTCATTACATTATATATCAATACTACTTACACATGTTGTTCAACATGCATTTCATTACACTCCATTATTATCATTCAACCAAATTTTCAATAAACATTAATCCTCCGAATATATTTAAGAACTGCAGTACTTACTTGTTAGCTTTCCACCACCAATGGTGCTTAGTCTGTGTAAAACGGGCCTCTCGGTAATGCTTGTACAGGTCTGGTGTGCCCATGCATTTAGTTTCAGCAGCTCTATATAAAAAAAAAAAGTGAATTTTTATGAATACCATTCCAACTCTAGAAATCTGCTTATCAACTTACCCACATCCACAGAACCCAACAGCATCCACTAACACACTCTTGGAGCCTAATAATTAGTTCAGACTCAATTCATCATTTGCACAATCATTTCTATTCAATAAGACCTTTAAGTATGCTATTTGCAGTCTTTACTGAACTTTTTTGTCTTATGTTACACTAGCAGTCCATATAACATAATCAAACTATTACATCTAAGTAACCATTTCATGACCCTACCGACATATCACACTGATCTATATTTCAACTATCGATAGCATGTTAATACCTTATCTAATTTGCTCTTACCTTTGCCTTATCTACAATTCATAAGCCCGTGGCAGAAATGGTGGGGTAAATACTTCTTGTGCAAGCATCTTACACAGTCTGTATTCAAAACGTTTCAATGAATAAAAAGTCAAGGAATGTCCAGCTCTTCTTCATCTGCACAATGTACATGTACACATGTACACATTTTCCAAGTACAATGCGCATCATATATCTCAAGCCATTCTAAAATTAACAATCCAGTAAAAACACTTAATTGAAAAATTCTGTTGAATGGTTTAGTTACAACATTACTGAAGTACAACATCAACTCTTAACACTTTCTGGAATATACATTTGAAATCATGGATGACTGTCTGAGTATGTAAAATAATCAATCAACGGAAAAACAACAGTAAGAGACAACAAAAGACATATTTGAATGATGTGAAGTTTGATTAACTCATTCTGTGTGGCAAAAGGTACCCCCACCCTCTCCCCTAATGTGCCTATGGAAAGAAATAAGTAAAAGCACATTCATTCTAAAGAAAAAAAACCTCATAAAGAACAGAATACAATTTAAGAGCTATGAATAAATAAAACAACAAAACCAAAAAAACTGGGTATAATACCACTCATACACTGTCAAGCAGTTGCAAGTCACCCTATGCAACAGTGTGGAGGTGGAATATTGCAAATTTGCTTATATTCCACCCACTGTCAGAAAAAAGTATACTATGAGCCCAAAATGGCCTATGTTACACATGTACACTACTAAGAATATAAAACATACCCAAACAACTATTACATACACAAAAACAAACACAATGGAAAGCCAAGTACTGTGTTTTACCAAGGATAACCCTAGAAACAACATGTTACATAGGAAGCAAACTGTAGCAGGATATTTATCTATAGTACTATGGAAAAAGCCAGAGAAAAGGTAGGCTGGAACTAAACATCTGTACCATCCCTAGAACTGAGAATTATGTAGCTTCTTGCACAAAAAGTATCACCAATATCACAGACAGTAGGACCATGACATAGCCAAAGTGGAGGTTACTCACTGTTAGAAAGGCAAACCCAAACTAAACTATAGTCAGCATATACTAATCACATGGTTAGTGAGGGGTTAGAGGCATCTACCTCACTAAAAGGCATGGGGTCAGAGGTTTCTGACTCTAAAGGATTTTCGAGATTATCTTAAAGCTCAAGAGAAAAACTGACTGCAAGACAAAAAAAAATTTAGTTACACAAAATAGATTTCTTCTGGATGAATATGTACGAATGGATCAATAATTTCATAAAATAACACATTACTTACTCCTTTGGTTTAGTGTCTCTTGGACAGTCCCCTGGAGACTCCCCAGGAAAGCTATCTGGGTGAGTTTGCAATGAGTGGGGGTAGAAAATCTGCATAACCTGAAAAAAGAAAATAATAATAATCTAATATCTTTTCAACATTACATTTTACAGTTGACAGTGATTAAGTCTGGTCCTGCCAAATCAACTTAACTATATGGACATATGCTGCTTCCCACATTCATATGAGGATGGCCCATACACAAACTTTTCCAGATATCTCTGGTACTCATCACCTGTACACCTGTTAAAAAAAAAAGGCCACCAAAACTTATAAATTTCCTATTTACTAGAGCCCAATGCTTATAAGTCTATAACTCCCTGAAACAGAACAAAACTAGAGAATGTGAAAAGAATAAAGAAAGCAAAAGAATGAGCAGTAATATTCCTGAGTAAAGGGAAGGGGAAAATAACAAAAGCTCCTTTAACTATATCAATTTAGAAGCATAAGACTGTTTTCAGCACATCAAAAAATCAAATGAACCACAAATATATAAACTTACTACCTGTCAGAGATTGTGGCAGTATAGAACATTTTTTTAATACAAAGTGAAAAGACCAAATACTAGTGATGAATCCAATCAAAAATACCAAGAACAAGTAGTAGTACCTCTGAACCCTAAAAGGTTGCCTTTGCTGGCCTTTGTAGTCCTGTCTGATTCTGAGGTACCTTCATTATCATCAAATGCCGCCAGGTCACCTTTTATATGTGTTCAGTGAACAAACTGTAATCACATAAGTCTTTTGAAAAGTGGCAAGCTTCTGCAGTTTCTCACTCTTATCTGCCACAAGCAAAATGTCATCAGCAAATAACAAGTGACTCACCTACCACGGCCCTTACCCCCAGCAGACCACACACCTGCTCTTCTCTCCAAGACCCTTGCATTCATCTCCCTTTATACCCTATCCATAACAAAATTAAACAGCCACTGTGAAATCACACCACTGCCAAAGATCCACCTTCACCTGGAACCCTCACCCTTATCTCTTCCTAGTTGCCCTTACACAATGATCTCTTAAAAAAAAAATCTTCACTGCTTATAGCAGCTTTCCTCCCAACCCATATATTCATAACACTTTTCATAAAGCATATCTATCGACCCTATCATACACTTTCTCCAGGTCCACAAACTTAACATGAAAGTCCTACTGTTTCTCTAATAATTTCTCAAATACATTCTTCAAAGCAAATACCTAATCCCCAACCTCTATAAACCATGAAGCAGCATTGTTCCTCCCCAGTCTAGAGTTCTATGCAAGCCACCACCTTCTAAATCACAACTCTTCCATATAACTTACAAGGTGCCACTCACAAACATAACTCTGTAAATACATATCACTCTACAAATATATATACAAAGGTGTTACCAAACTCCACCAGCATGATTTTACACTGCAATGTAAAGTCACCTTTGGCAAGACTCTGTATTATAGGGAGTTCAGTCTCCTCAAAGAACTTTACTCTACACGAGTCTAGCAATAGATTAAAGTCCAAGTCACCCTTAATGAGTTGAGGTCAGGACATGGGAAAAGCGCTGGGAAACCAGTGCCTGTGTCTTTTGACCTCTGCGTGGCTGAGGTGGCTGGCCTTCCTTCCCTGGGTTTTAATCTAAGCCAGTGTATATGTATTTGTATTCACACCATAGGGGCTACGATAGATTAAAATCCATGTCACCCCCATCAAGTTGAGGTTGGGACACAGGGAAAATATTGGAAAGCCAGTGCCTTGTGTCTTTTAACCTCCATGAGGCAAAGGTGACCAGACACTCCTCCTAAGGTTTAAATCTAACCCATGATGTATATTCATTTGTCTTGACATTGATTAATTGGTCACACCATCATGGCTGCGATAGACTGAAGTCCATAACACTCCCACAGAGCTGAGGTATGGATATTCAAAAAACCCTGGGAAACCGATAGCTTTGCTCTTAATCTCTGTGGCTAAGGTGGCCATGCACCTAAATCTGAGTCCAACCCATAGGTTATACATATACATTGTCTTTCCATCAATACATTACACAGAGTAAAGTCCATCTCATCCCCACTGAGTTGAGGTTGTGACATGGGATAAAACACTGGGAAACCAATTTTTGTGACTATCAACCTCCGTGTGGCAAAAGTGGCAAGACACCCCTCTCAGGGTTGGAATATGACCCAAAGTATATATATATATATATATATATATATATATATATATATATATATATATATATATATATATATATTGGTCTTCAGACTGATACTTTGTCACAGCATTGAAGCCATGACAGATTAAAGTCTACGTCATCCCCAATGAGTTGAAACTGGCAGACATGAAAAAACAATGGGAAAACCAATACCTGTCTTTTTATCTTCATGCTTTAAAAACAGTTCTTATTCAAATGCATTACAGCCAGATTATCAAGGGAAATGTCTCCACAGCTTGTGTTCATACAGAAAAAGTTAAAACTATAAATAAGTCTTATGTATAACAAATTCACAGTCACTTTACTTGCCTTTTCTACTATACCTCAAAAATAGAATATGCCTACATGAGTCACTATTTTCTTCCCTAAAATTCGGTACAACTTCTAGAAGCACCTCAGCTCAAACACATGGATGCTTTTTGAAAAGATATCTTTTCAAGTTCTAGCTCAGCAATAACCTCTTATCTTTTCTTTGCAACCAAATGAGATATAAACAGGATATACAACACTGTGCTAGATGAAGTCATTTTAAGACGACAGGTTCAGTTCAGAGCAAAAGAATATTTCCTCACCTTACAAAAGTCAATGGTGGTGATGAGCTGGTTAATATCTTCATCAAAATAATCATGCGAGAATACCAAAAGAACAGAATCAATGTCCCGGGCTTGAGCAAGGGATACAATCAGATGGCGCAGGTACTCAAGACGATTGTGTACCTGCAAATGTTTAATTCAAATTCTAAGTAAAAACTATCTCAACATCAATCAAATTCTGTAAACTATCTCAACATCAATCAAATTATGTACTGAGATTTTAAAAAATTTTCTAAATTTCATCACCGTATCAGATTCCATATCATTTATAATTTCACCTACTACTAAAATTACAGAAGAAATTATGTACATTTTGGCAAAATCTAACCTTAAGCATGCAATCTTTCGGCTGCATAATCATTTATTTCATTCATCTTTCTATCTATTTACAAGATAATTTTTTTATTTGAAAAATTACTACCATGCCCTGGATAATAACCCCTTGGCCCTCATATCACTTCTAAACATACTATAACCAGTTAAGCCACATAAAGAAAAGCTGTTTGTGGTTACATTACCCAATACTTTTATTTTCATCATCTGAAGTAATTTCCCCCCAAAAGCTTGCCTCCATTCATTCTGTATATGAATTCCACTGTGTAACACTGCCATATTATAATTCATTTTCCCTGTTGAAGATTTTCAATATAAAAATAAACCAGTTCCAACATGATTTTCTAAATACAAAACACTTACCTGCACAGCTATGACAATGGTGTCAGGTTGCACTGGACCAAATAATTCTTCATTTAAAACAGTTTCATTACCACTGCGAAGTTGGATTTGTTCTCGTATCTCTAATATCTGTTCTGGAGTTAGTTTTGGGATGGTAGAGGAACTTGAAGGTTGTGTCTTGGACTGAGGAAAATCAGATAAATACATGACACCAATTTTCTGGCGTTCCACTTGATATTTCAGCTTACAACTAATTAAATGATTACTTTTTCACAGTAACTGATCTTGTATAAAACATATTTTTGAGCTAAAATTCTCGCTAACCCTAAACCCATATACTTCCATACTAGTTAAGCCTTATGGTTGACACTGACATGATAGGTAAACAACCACAAATGCTTCGGCCACATGCAGAAAATGTAACTACAATATGTAAGGGGCAATGTAATAAAATAATTTAAAAATCACAATGTGTATGGGGCTGTGTAATTTTACCGAAACGATTTTTCTTGCTGTAATTTCTCTTTATATAGAGCTAAACACAAAATAAACTTTCAGGTTTTCTCGACATTCTTGATTTTACGTTATCACGCATGTATCATTTACATATCTATAAACGCATCTTATATATACATGATTTAAATATCATTTATATAGAGAACGTCAATAACATGAATGTACGAGCAAAATATTCGTTTTCCCTTGAAATTACACAAAATAGTTCTTTTGTTCATTATAAAACTAACAACAATAGTTGCCATATACATCTGGCCTCATTACCTCATAACAAAACTACACTGTGATGATTTATTGGTAACTGATAAACGGAACATTTTCCCCTGTTGAGTACTTAGGTTGCCAATTATGTCTATGGACAATATATGGAATAATTAACCAGCAGGGAACCTAAAACGCTGCCGCTGAAATCTTTGTTCGGTTGACCAACACGATGGCACACTACAAGCCATGGGTTAAATGGCTGCTCCCATCATCCCACGATGATTAAACTTTTCCCACCTCTGGTTAACCCTTAAAAGACCTCGAGGTCTGCATTTCGACAGCAGCCTGCAATTACTGTGGTCTGCGGATTTGTCCGTATGCCAAAACTTTCTTGAATTGGAAAGCGCACCTTACTGGCATGTATATCACAAACTAAAATCCACACCAAGAAAAGCCCTTGAAACCCATGTAACAAGATGGGTGAGGATATGTCCTGACGAGCCATGCCCTTGTGTCCCACTGACTTTGTGTCGCTTCTTAGCCATTTGTGCCTCACCCTTCTTAACAGGCCACTGACAGAAGGCAGGGCTAGCAGAATGTATCTATCTCACAGAATGTTCCTATCTACTGCTTCTACCTAATGTTTCTACCTGATAATCCTGTCTAAATCTTTCTACCTACTACTTCTATTTAATGCTCCTATCATTTTGCCAAGAGGCAGGGATAGCGCGTTGTGTTTAATGAAGGAAAATCTAGTTACGAAGAATGAGCTGCGTGAGTTATAGTCAAATGTTACATATAACCAGGAGAGATTGTATGTCTGTGGACTGAATACCAATAGTCGGGGAACTATCTCTATTGGAATGTCTTTAATATGCCATTCTGTAGTTCGGGTAAAAAAAAAAAAAAAAAATGACCGGCAAAAATTTCTGCTTCGAAAATATGCCATTTTTGCTGTTAAGAACCGTGACTCATCTTCATACATGTTTATATATTCCTATGAGTCCACAGGGAAATGAAACACTATAAGTTCCCGAGTGCACTTTCGTGTAATAATCACATCATCAGGGGAGATACAAAGAAATATGTCAATCGATATAGAACGAAGAGACGTAGCTAGGACATCATTTGGTAAACAAGTCGTAACTTGTCACATGTTTATATTTCTTTCTTGTATCTCCCCTGATGATGTGATTATTACACGAAAGTGCACTTGGGAACTTATCGTGTTCCATTTCCCCGTGGATTCTGAGGAATATAACCTATGACGCGCTCAATTGTGATCCTTTCCACCTTGTTTATTATACATATGCTTTCGGACAATTTCTATGCAATTTACGGCAAAATGTAACAATTTTTAAGACTAAGAATCTATGCAAAGATACAGAATGCTATTGCACGATCAAATGAGCAAAAACATAACTTCCTTCGGATTCAGGAATTCAGCTGCAGCTGGCAGACCGCGTGGTCATGCACTTAACTTGGCTTTTCCACAAACACATTCTTGTTCACGTTACATTTACGTTTCAAGTAATACCCTGCAAAATGTAACAGCAGTTCATAAAACAATGATCAAAACTAAGAAACTAAACTACAGCATATTTCATACCACAAATCAAAATAAAAAAAAAAGCTGGATGTGGTGCTGGTACAGCCGGGAGAAAATATCAGAATTCTTCAATTGAAAGTGACAACTTGAAGCATGCATTCGTTCAGCTTAATATTAATCTACAGCAACGAATTAGTCTCTCTATCATTATTGTGCTGTACTATTACGATTGGGAATTTACACCCAACACTTGCCATGTGCCGGTAACGCCAAAGTAAACCACCTTAGATCACAGGCTATGATGTCGACAAGTTCTGCATCTGCCACCTTCCTTTCTTACATTCCACCCAGCTACAAAATTAGTGCATTTATTTGTACTAAGAATCTAACTAAAGGTTCGACTCGTGTTTTATTTCAGTACTGTATTTCCTTATGCTCATTTTTAGTCGTGAAATGCGGCAAAAGAAGGATCTTTATTTCCATTATCTTATATATAAATAAGCAGGCACTATATTTTGATACGTGTAATAATCTTTGAAAATACGGTACTGTATGTGTGGGAAAAATCCTTATCAACCCTACAGACACCAGGCCATGACCCGCAGATCGTGAATACAGTAAACCTTGCATGGCAGTGATTTTTGTACTACTTGTACGTGAATTCATGTTATCTTTAACATTAATGCTATTCACGTCATACACAGGAATCCCGTGTATGATTGAAAGGTACAGTGGAAAACATGTTCAAAACAAAGAGAAAACCACCCTTTCCTGTTACTTTTGCATGTAAATCATTTTTTTTTTTCTTAGCTTATATGGGGAAGAAGTCTTTCGAAAACATTCCATACGAGCCGTGGCACTAAACAACGTTTAACCTCTAGAATATATCATCAGGTTTCAAATTATATTTCTTTTTTTCTGCCCGCTACAATCTTATAACAAAGAATCAGTCATGGGCACATGTACCCATCACATTACAACATTTACATTTGATATACTTACTTCTAAGATCAATCACCCACAAATAATATTAAAAAATAAAAAGATTGTGTGAGAGACGTCTAACTATGAAGGAAAAAGCAGAGATATTCAGTGACGGAGTACGAGGGTGTTACACACAAGGGACTGCTATTCCCTAGGATAAAATAAATGACAAGTAATTTCAACGGACAAAAAAAATTCTGGCGATGAAACATACCTGTAGGAACTTTGATGTTGGGTTTCGTTGGAAACGGAGGGCCGTGTCAAATTCTGGAGTCTCTCGAGCACTACCACCAAGAGCAGACTGAGGGTCATGTGGAAGTGGAGGGAGTGCAAGTTGTAACCATGCCACACAGAGCAATACTACTACACCCGCCACCCGTACTGCCCGAGCCCACCCTCCACCACGCATCACAGTCAACACACCTGTGAAAAATACGTTCATTTGTTACAGTTACACTGAACATAGTTTATGGCCAAAACATTTCCGATAACAAAGGCGCTTCTTAACTAATCCATCACACGTCCACATTTAAACTCTATTTATCCACCTGTTTTCCTAATTGCCATCCCTGTAGCATGGTGCGTTTCACATGCATCTAGCTCCTAACTTCACTAATAAGGCACATATCCTCAATTTATGTTTACTGGGTTGAGGTGAACAAATCTTCCACAATACTAAAGTGTAATCCAATAACTCGCTATACGTCCAATGCTGTACCTCATAGTTAGATTAGTGCCTCCATTATATTTTCTACCTAGCATATCCTCTCCCTTTTCTACATGAAACACGTGCCGAGTCTGATAATTCAAGAGGTGACCCAGAGAGGCATAGTTTCTCCTGAAATAGGAGATAACTCAAGTGATGAAGATAAGCCTATTACCCCTCCCTCTCGGTGACACTCGCTCCATTTCATCCCACTCTACAACTACGTCAGTCCCTCATCACCACACTTTCTGGTTTGAATATTGTCTAAATTACTAGCTGGGATGGTGCGGTATAATGTATGTATGTATGTATGTATGTATATTCCATACGCAAGTTACATTCAGGACAGTCTTACTCGGGAACGTAATCCTTCTCCTCTTACAATGCGTCTCAGTGCTCGTACCAGGACTGTTTACGTGGGAACAATTCTCAAGGAAGATTACCCTGTCGCTAAGTGCGGGTTCCTTATATAATCAGAGTTCGGCATAATTTCATTCAATAATGTCGTTCGCATTTCACAGGATTTAACATTTAACAACGAAGATAAACCTATTCCAGGTAAGTTTTGTGCAATGGTTATAACATGACCTCCAAAAAGCATATAGCATTATAAATCATGTTATACTGCTATCTAAGCCATTCTGTAAAGCACCTGGCATCCCTATACCTTCCCCAGTCCAATGACGAGGAAACAGTAACAAGTGGAATCCCCCAAAGATGTGCGTTTGGACCCATACTGTTTGTACTCTTCATTATTGATCTACCAGAGCCCCCGAATAACCACAGTGATTTTTTCCTATACGCAGATGACACAAAGATTTTGAGAAACATCAAGGTATACTTTTATATGGGCATTTAAATATATGAACAACTGCTCTGAAAATTAGCTCTTTAAATTTCATCCACAGAAGTCCAAGACGATAAAAATTGGCAAATTTCAAATAACTGGTCTTAAACCAACAGAAAGATAAGACTCGAAAATAATTATCAACATTAAATTTTGACCATGATATTACAGAAAGAGTTAACAAAGAAAATTCCATATGAGGAGTAACAAAGAATCTATAAACATACTGGGAGTTACAGTTTTAGAATGTTAAATAAAAGCCGTTTTGATAACTTTTTCCCCGCACCTCAAAGTTATGGAACTCTATCTTCCCATGTTTTTCCCAATAACTAGGACCGGAACTCTATCTTCCCATGTTTTTCCCAATAACTAGGACTGGCACATTTTAAGTGACAGGTTTTACACTTTCTCGAAAATTCGTATGTACTTTCCCTTTGTTTCATCTTTTACCCTTTCATAAACCTCTTTTGTCCATGACTGGGGCCTCTGTGTAAAAAGCAAAACAAAAAAAAAATTATTAGGCCCGAGGTTGAATATGCTAACCAGATGTGGTCTCCATATAATAAAAAGCAGACATGATTAAAAACGTAATTAAGATTGTGTCCAGATTGGTGCCAAGCTTAGTAAATCGAACATATGAAAAAACTGAAAACTTTAAGATTACCCTACGCTGTTGCACTGAAAGCTGATAGATTTGATTGAAATACAAAAGATTTTGATCGCAAAGTACAAGTATGAATGAGAGCTGCTTTATAAACTATGAGAGACAATGTTACAAGAGTTCATGAAAAAAAATTGCAAAAAGAGACAAAGATTATATATCAGAGATGTACTTAGCCAGAGACCAGTTATTCTATAAAAGTTTTTACCCCTTAAAGTAATCGAAGCCAGAACATTGAAGACTTTTGTAAAGAGATTGATAAGTTTTGGTGTGAACAAGACATTCTTAATACTAGCAAAGCTTATGTTGTGGCCAAACTGGACCTGAACATAAAACAAAGACTCAGAAGAATAGCTGGTGCTACCAGAACTCAACTATGTAGCCCATTATGAACAACGATGGCAGTATCTGAACAGTGACAAACAAACCAACATACCTCAAGGACAGTGTTGGCCCACGTTACGCATGTACACAAGAAAAAAAATGTAAAACACCTATACATACACGAAACAATATAAAAACAAACAAATCAACTTACTATTTGACCACTTCCATGCGGCGGAGGAATAGAGGTGGGGGGGGGGGGATACTTTGACAATCCCAAGGACACCCCATGCACCGTCTCTAGCCTACAGTCATTACTGTATGTTCTTAGAAAGTCTTCTTTTACTTTCCTAATTCTTTACATAAATTTTCCATATACACAATAACTCTTTAATACACTTTCATCACAGTCACAAGCTTAAAGTGAATTGTAAACTGTGAGTAACTGAGTTTGAGATGCGGTCACTATGGCGAGGAAAGTATGACTGGTTCGTATCTTCCTTCTACCGCAATAAATGCATCATGACCCTTTGCAACTTACTGATGCCATGGAAACCCCAACTGGCAAGCTTTAACAAGTGCCAAGGTTAAAACCATAAAAAAAAGTGTCATGTGCAGACAGACTTATGAAAGCTATGTCCTGTACCGAAAAGTTCAATCTGATCTATGGGTCTCTACTGAATTGGTATAGAGCGCCTGTATGCCTAGTGACGTGAAGGCTGCTTTGGTTGTACGGTATAATAATAATGTATACCTCTTTTAATGGAGCATCTTCAAAAGGAGCTTTTCTTGAGGACAAAAAAAAAAAAAGTAATAAAAGCATCTAAATATGTTCCAAAAGTCACATACACATATATGTACAGATCAGATCTACAATGACTATATCGCTGGCATTAGCATGACCTTTAAACGCCATCATATGACATACAAAGATCTCACAACCTCTGTAGTTATTAAAACAGTACCTTGTAAATAATAATCTTGAGTAATTTCATATATCCGTGGTTATCAATGGATTGCAAATGGAACAAACCAGGCAATGCTCTGAATGGTAAAGATCTAGCAAATCGCTTCCCCTTCCATTACCCGTGGAACAAGGTTCCTTGCCTCCCCTAGTATTACCCAAGGAACGAGGCTCCTCGCCTCCCCCACCATTACCCGAGGAACGAGGCTCCTCGCTTCCCCTACCACTATCGAAGGAACATGGCTCCTCTTCTCCCTCCTAGGGCCAGAGGAGCATTCCCCGCCATTACCCGTTCAGAAAGGCTCCTCACTTCCCTTGCAAGTACCCGAGGAAAAAGGCCTTCTCGCTTCCCCCGCCTGCAACCAAAGAACTGGATATTACGCCGTGAACAAGACACAAGAAGCCTTCACATCGCCGAAACAATAATTACCTAGAAATAACAACTCAAACTTCAACAAAAAGAACACGGGTCAAGACAAATTACTACAATTAAACGCACCAGCATCGCGTTACAGCCAATGAGTTTCCAGCGGTACATGCACGTCCGCCTAATGTAGCTGGATAATACTATATATATATATATATATATATATATATATATATATATATATATATATATATAAATATATTATATTCATTTATTATACTTTGTCGCTGTCTCCCGCGTTAGCGAGGTAGCGCAAGGAAACAGACGAAAGAATGGCCCAACCCACCCACATACACATGTACATACATACACGTCCACACGCGCACATATACATACCTATACATCTCAACGTATACAAATATATATATATATATATATATATATATATATATATATATATATATATATATATAGTTCATAGTCTGCCCTTATTCATTCCCGCGCTACCCCGCCACACATAAAATAACAACCCCCTCCCCCCACATGTGCGCGAAGTAGCGCAAGGAAAAGAAAGGCCACATTCGTTCACACTCAGTCTCTGGCTGTCATGTATAATGAACCGAAACCACAGTTCCCTTTCCAATATATATATATATATATATATATATATATATATATATATATATATATATATATATATATATATATATATATATATATATATATTATATATATACATATATATATATATATATATATATATATATATATATATATATATATATATATATATATATATATGTCTCTGCATGTGTGTATATATATATATATATATATATATATATATATATATATATATATATATATATATATATATATACATATATATGTCTCTGCATGTGTATGTACATATATGCATATGTGTCTATGTTGGTATGTTTATATAAGTGTATGGGCATTTATGTATACATGTATCTGTATATGATTGAATGGGCCATTTCTTCTGTTTCCTGGCACTACCTCGCTGACGTGGGAAACAGCGATTAGGTATAATAACAATAATAATAATAATAACAATAATAATAACAATAATAATAATAATAATAATAATAATAACAATAATAATAATAATGATAATAATAATAATAATAATAATAATATTTATTTGCCTTTTCGCTGTCTCCCGCATTAGTGAGGTAGCGCAAGGAAACAGACAAAAGAATGGCCCAACCCACCCAGACACACATGTATATACATACACGTCCACACACGCAAATATACATACCTATACATCTCAATGTATACATATCTATACACACACAGACATATACATATATACACATGTACATAATTCATACTGTCTGCCCTTATTCATTCCCATCGCCACCTCGCCACACATGGAATAATAACCCCCTCCCCCCTCATGTGTGCGAGGTAGCACTCGGAAAAGACAACAAAGGCCCCATTCGCTCACACTCAGTCTCTTGATGTCATGTAATAATGCACCGAAACCACAGCTCCCTTTCCACATCCAGGCCCCACACAACTTTCCATGGTTTACCCCAGACGCTTCACATGCCCTGGTTCAATCCACTGACAGCATATCGACCCCGGTAAACCACATCGTTCCAATTCACTCTATTCCTTGCCCGCCTTTCACCCTCCTGCATGTTCAGGCCCCTATCACTCAAAATCTTTTTCACTCCATCTTTCCACCTCCAATTTGGTCTACCACTTCTCCTCTCCTTGTTCCCTCCATCTCTGCCACATATATCCTCTTGGTCAATCTTTCCTCACTCATTCTCTCCATGTGACCAAACCATTTCAAAACAACCTCTTCTGCTCTCTCAACCACACTCTTTTTATTACCACACATCTCTCTTACCCTTACATTACTTACTCGATCAAACCACCTCACACCACATATTGTCCTCAAACATCTCATTTCCAGCACATCCACCCTCCTGCGCACAACTCTATCCATAGCCCACGCCTCGCAACCATACAACATTGTTGGAACCACTATTCCTTCAAACATACCCATTTTCGCTTTCCGAGATAATGTTCTCGACTTCCACACATTCTTCAAGGCTTCCAGAATTTTTGCCCCCTCCGCCACCCTATGATTCACTTCCGCTTCCATGGTTCCATCCGCTGCCAAATCCACTCCCAGATATCTAAAACACTTCACTTCCTCCAGTTTTTCTCCATTCAAACTTACCTCCCAACTGACTTGACCCTCAACCCTACTGTACCTAATAACCTTGCTCTTATTCACATTTACTCTCAACTTTCTTCTTTCACACACTTTACCAAACTAACTCACCAGTTCTGCAGTTTCTCACATGAATCAGCCACCAGCGCTGATTAATAATAATAATAATAATAATAATAATAATAATAATAATAATAATAATGATGATGATAATTTTTCATCATATTTGCATTTCCTGCATTAGCGAGGTAGCATTAAGAACAGAGGTCTGAGCCTTAGAAGGAATATCCTCACTTGGCCCCCTTCTCTGTTCCTTCTTTTGGAAAATTAAAAAGGAGAGGGGAGGATTTACAGTTCCTGCATCCTCCCCTTTTAGTCATCTTATAGGACACACAGGGAACATGTGGGAAGTATTCTTTATCCCCTATGTTTGAAAGAGTAGTAATTTCAACAACATCATATGGTTGTCAGGCATGGGCTATAGATAGGATTGTATGGAGGAGGGTGGATGTGTTGGAAATGACATGTTTGAGGACAATATGTGGTGTGAAGGGGTTTGATCATGTAAGTAATGAATGGGTAAGAGATGAGTGAAAATAAAAAGTCTGGTTGAAAAAGCAGAAGAGGGTGTGTAGAAATGGTTTGGACAAATGGAGAGAATGAGTAAGAAAGATGGACAAAAAGGATATATGTGTTAGAGGTGGAGGGAAGAAGGATAAGCAGGAAACCAAATTGGAGGTGGAAGGATGGAGTGAAAAATATTTTGAGTGATTGGGGCCTGAACATACAGGAGGGTGAGAGGTGAGCAAGGAATTGAGTGAATTGGAATGATGTGGTATACCAGGGTTGATGTGATGTCAATGGACTGAACCAGGATATGTGAAATTGAACTTAAGCAACAGTCACGAAGGAGAAATCACACTTCAGTGGGAGTTAATCTTATTTCATTTAACGTGATTTTTCTATGCATTTGGCACATATTTCATGGAGACAATCCACCTCATCAGGAGCCAATAATTAATAAAGGTATTCATACCCCAACATCACAACATCTGTGACAGTACCTCTGTTGTCATGTTGAGACTTAAATGGCGCCGGATGAGGTCGATTGTCTCCATGAAATGTGCCAAATGCATAGAAAAATTACGTGTTAAACAAAATTAGAGTAACTCCTAATGAAGTGTGATTTCACCTCATGACTATCATCATGAACTAGTGCGATCTATATATATATATATATATATATATATATATATATATATATATATATGTGTGTATATATATATATATATATATATATATATATATATATATATATATATATATATGTGTATATATATATGCACAATCACCTGTGGCGATTGAGCATATACCTCTTCACGGTGAAGTGAAGGTTCAGCATATATATATATATATATATATATATATATATATATATATATATATATATATGCCATCTGCTCTCTGTTTACTGACAATGACACCATACGTACAGTACTCAAGCATAGGGTAACTGGAACATATACACTATAATATTAACCATTAAGAAAAATCGACTGCAAAGGAGGTTAGGAGAGGTTTCCAAAAGTTAATTTACTTCCAGGTCTATTTCCTATTGTTATTCCTTACATAACCGACAACCTACTGTTGTCTTATCAAACTTGGTCCAATAAAGTATGCGCTCCAAGTAATAATGTCCACGACCTGTTACTCTGTTCTGTAGAAATTACACAAGTATTGAAGAATATAGTCAATGTTCAGGGCAGATAGCGCTGGAAAACAATGTTAGGCAGCTACCCTGGCACTTTATCATTTCTTTCACTTTGTATGATTAAACCACTTTCTGCATGCATATACGATTCGGTTGGAGCCAAACCTATCAACATTATACTGAAGCAGACATCGGGAAAACTCACCTTATTATGCATATGAAGGTAATTAAAAGACATATTTAGGTTCATAACTGATGGGTCTAGGTGACAAGGGTGTGTATGATGAGTAGTAAAGCTGGCAGTAGGCAGCAACTTAGGCCGCCTTCAGCCATCCTCACAGTAAACAAGCAGAAGACATGAACACAAAACATTGACATATTATATTCTCAAACTCTTCTTTAGCTGATATAAATGATTGATAATAATTTTTCTAAATTATTTTCTGTAGTTTCTGTGATACATACACTGAGAATGCTCAAATACATAGGTTTTAGATACGGATATGATGTAATTTCTAGTATATCTCACCTGCTCGCCGCCAAAGGTACACGTTCGGGTGATCTTCATAAAAGTTCCTCCTGTATCCAATATATGATGGAGAATGTTGTATAGAAGATTGTATGGGATTGTTTAACACTTTTTGATAAGAATTTATCATCCGAATTCCCTTATTGTGGCACTGGCTTCATATTGCACGTACATTGACCAGAAGTCCTCAAGAATTACAGCCGTGAGTATATATGAAAGAAGACCATCCGCATAAGATCATAGCTGAGTAGTTTATGCTAAAATATTTAACATTGCACAGGGAACCATCTTCAGAATTTGGGAACGGTATACGGACACGGTGACCTTGATTGCAGACGGTGTGACGAAGATAAAGTTTGTTAATGTTGCCATCTTATTGGCAGACCTTCGGCGCTGAATTTAGTTTTCTCAACTACGTTGTAAAGGCTGAGAGAGAGGAAAGGTGCAAAGTCCTGGCGACAGCAGTCACTAATATCAACCTATATAGGTAGATGGAATATTATCTTGTTTGTCAGTGAGCGTTCTGCGACAGAATGTGTTGTAGAGGTTAGAAATGTGATATATTTCTTGGAAAGGCGATGACTCAAGGCAGTAACATGAATGAATAACATTATTTTTCATTGTTGTCTTGTCTTTGTTTCTTGGGTGAGATCGCATTTTCAAGGTAATTCCGTATGGTATCATACGGATATACAGAGACGAGGTAGTCGCATGATAGAAAAGACCAAAGAAATTGAAAGTATTAGTGCTTGCATACAGAACATGTGGTATTAGTACTTTCTCGGACAGCCAGCGATTTTATGTTCGTGTTGGTATGGTAGAAATTGTTTTTTTTCCGATAGTTTAAGATGTCTAACCTTCACATATCCCCTCAAATATCTATAGCAAACAGGTGGATCTCAGAGACAGTATTTTTACCGACTATGTAATGTGAGTGAAGCCGTCATGACATGAAGAGATTACATATGATAAGGATATTCGCAGTACTTAGAACTACAGTCACTTTGTATGGAGAGGGAGAGGGGAAAATCGAGGTCATGATATGAAATGATTTTATTATCAACGGAATAGGCATCTCTTGAGGAAACATCTTTATTGGTAGTGTAGCGAAAATGTGGAATTAATGTACCAAGATCATTACCGAGGCTCAGTTCTTGGACTGACTTAAGACCCACCTGAACAAGTAATAGAGCATAGAGTTAATGCTTTATGATTTTTTGAGCATCAATACCAGGATATCTTGGAACTCTGCAATATTGAGACTTGATTGTAGAAACGTAGAGCCTGTGCTCAATATCTTCGTAAGGTATGAGACATGATAGTAAGGTATGAGACATGATAAATGGCGCCATTCCCCCCCCCCCCCCCCCCTTGTTCCCCCTGGACAATCCATCCCCTATGACTGATGACTGTATTCGCTATTTATGTATTTTTTTAATGTGTAAAGACAGAATTCACAAAAAATTGCATTTATATTGAAACATTATAACCACCTGATAAAATAATGAAAGTAAAGCAAATAGTAAAATATTGAAACTATAACCAACCACCTGATAAAATCATGAAAGTAAAGCAAGTAGTAAAAAACCAAAAAATCTGGAATGAATTTTGTTTTAGAAAAAGGAGTTACCATTAAGTCCAGACATATTTCCAATTGGGCCTTGAGATCTGTATAATATTTTGGTAAAAGGCAATCTAGCAGCAGGATAAGATTTCATGTATGAATATATCTGAAAACATAACAAAAGTTACCATAGAAATATATTATGGATTGCAAAGAAAGGTAAAACAGTGAATTCCATATGCCTCGTTGAAATGAATTAGACAAGGGCACATGATTTAGAGCATTATGCTTTGGCTTTGATAATTGACTGATAATGGGAAGCTATGATGATTTGAAAAGTGTGAGGTAAAAGTAAGGGAAAGATTTCTAGATATCAGCAAAACCTATGAAAACCTCACCTAACTTGCACCAGCAACCAAAATATGTACATAATGATGATTTATGCATTATTACTATTATTGTTACCCTTTGAGACCTTTGCATGTGTATCTGATTAATTGTTTTAGTGAATTTCATTCATGACCAATGAAACAACCATGACTCTTTCACCATCAAAAAACTTTTATGTTTAAAGTAATAAAAGTTTTTATTTCTGCAAAAGCTTAATTATTTGATTCATCAAATGAAACTCCCTTGATCATAATTAATCAGGCAGGTTTTCCACTTCTTCCAGAAGTTGTCGATTATTTTACCAATGTACTTTGTACTCTTTAGCCAATTTTATATTCTGTTTATGGCTTATCTTTGATGAGGACTTTTATCTGTGACTAGAGTCTTCAACAGAAGAAACTGAGGATAACAAGGCAGCAGGTTTAACTAGGAATAAAATCCCTGTCATTTGCTGACTAGCAACACCAATTCCACAAAAGGTGTGTTTGTACGTATTGATCCACCTTGTTTGACTGTAGATAAAAGTTAAGATAGATACCATACTTGGTGCAAGGCAGCATGAAGATTTATTTCATGAAGCTTATCTCTTGAACATGATTTGTGATTGAACTTGCAGCACAAGATAATCATACATTTTTACAGAGAGGATGTTCGCAGCAAGAGGCAAAAAGATGATAACACCATGGTTCTCAAATTTAAAACGAGTGTCTTCCTCATTAGTTTTGAGGTTTGCAAACTGCAGTCAGCATCATTTGCACACCTCTCCTTTCCACTACTTTCCTAGGTGTGAGCTTACATCATTAAGGTGAGGAGAATGTATAGTTTCTTTTTCATTAATTGGCATTACTGATAGAACAGTATTCTTATGATTTGTAATTCATGTGGCCTTAGATGAGTAGTTGCCATGTGATGTAAAGTATAGTGAATAGATTAATTATAGAAATTTCATTACCTTTTGTATTCACTTTTATATATCAGAAGAGAGAGCTGTTGTATCAAATAAGCTTTAAGGAGTCACTCTTGATGCTATGAATCATTATTTGTCATGAATCATTAATTTGTCTCAAGGAATCCTCTGTCTCTTGCATGTTCCATGGTTAATGACACATACTGCTAACTGCATGGAATGTGGTCTTTGTAATGAGGAGAATTCTTACTGCAAAACATAAGTACATTTCAGCTTACAGTAAGGGCCGTAATGATGTTAGGCAAAATCAAAAGAGAATGGAGAATGATGTTGAATGAATGGAGCTAATAGACTTTTTCCACAATTTACTTTTCTCATGTATGGACTGAACCCTAAAAGCACCCTAAGAGAGCATTTGCTCATTGGAGAATTAAAACAGTTTTACATCCTAAATTAAGGTGTATCTATGGGGATTCACTCTCCTTCAACCATTAGAAAACATATGGTTCCTACTGACACCCTTTCAAGGTCAAGGACATTGTTGAATGAAATATTAGTAGGATCAGCTGCTTTCAAGTGGATCCTGTGAATTGGAGTGAAACCTCAGCTGGATCACTTTAACCTTGGTGGTCAATACCTGTATCAACTTTTGTTTTTTGATGTTCAGAATTGGTAAGAGTCACTGCCATGACCTTAAGATACTTTTTTCTTTTGATAAGATCCTCAGGAAGGTAATTCTCAAATTGACTTGTTTTCAATTTTTAGTAACTAGAAACCAGAATTGGTAAAGCAACCTTCCTAAAGAAGTTTGTTGTAAATTTACCAGGTCCCTTGAAAGTTATCATCATCAAAGAGGGATCTAGCTTCAAATTTTAGCACATTTCAGATTTTTCAGTCATGTTTAAAGGAAAGTGTGAAGTTTACCCAGCAGATTATCTTTTACTAGATCCTTGCTCTTCCACTCCGACACAGTACCAGACTGTATGGTAGCCTTTCCAAGCCTTTTATGGGAGATAAGAATCTGGTAAAACTGAATGTGTGTTACTAGGATATTTATATTTTTTTCTATTCTCACGAGAAGAAATATGAAGTCAGTGACACTTTGCCTCGTACAGTGTTTTACAGGTGCATTTGGCTGTGGTTCTTTACATTCACTTTCTAGCTCTTTGTGGAATAGATTGTTAAAATTCTTTTTTCTAAAGAAACATGTAGGTTCCTCTTGTTAGTCTAAATGGATGCTGTCAAGATTCTTATCTAAGCTTTTAAACTGTGTTCCTTTTAGCTTTTTTATCATAAAGAAAGAGTTTATAAAGTTGAGGCTGTGTTTAGGGATGAGAATCCACAAGTGTGAAAATAATCATATGATAAAAGTTATTTAAACCCAAAGATTTGTACTGAAAATGAAGCTGTTAGAGTTGGGAATATATCTTTTTTGATGGTCCTGGATGAATTCTTTTAAGGAAGATCATCCTTTATGTCCAGTCAGGACACTTGAGGATTGCCATGTTTTTAAAAGAAATTATGCGAGTTCGTGTGTGCTTTTCCAGGCTCCTTGGTAAAACACATTTTTGGTTTGATCAGGAACTTTGCTTGTCTTTGTCAGTCTGGATTTTATGTTAATGTTAATTACAGTGACTTTTACATTGACCTTCTTTATCATTCTCTCATTGGTTTAGCTTTCTTAGGGTACCTTTTGGTGGATGAGGTCATCAAAATGGGTCTTTCAATTTAACAGATAACCTTGTTTCTCAGTACTTCTTTGATACTACTGTATTGATCTGGTTGACTGTCCTTGTGTAGCTTTGAATATGCTACCCTCCAAAGGTGATGGTCTGGAGTTAGGGTCAGTTTTCATTAAGGTAGATCCGTTCTTTGATATTTTATTGGCTTTTCTTCAGGTTCCACCTTTTTTATATATGTACATATGCTCTTGTATGCTCAGAGAGTTCTGTGTGTAGATGAGAAATGTATCCTTAGAAGGATGAAACATGGTTTCTTTACTGTAGACAGAGCCTTGTAGATACCCTTTTTTCTTTACCTTGCCTTCTTCTCTTTCATTATCAAAAATCCATTTCTTGATTCTGGACAATAACAGGTGTGAGACCATACACTGGTAGCCTATCAATGATTAAGGGTGAAGGGTTGCTTACCACCACCTCACCTCCATGCCATGATGTCATAGGCCTGGATAGGTTTCTGTGTGACCATTGAGCCTGAAAGCATGCAGCTAAGGGCCTCATATGTTTTATAACTGAAAGAAGTGAATCCTCATGGGTGCATCTCATTTGGGGATGAAATGTTGTAACCCCCAGATGCTCATAAGGCTGTGCATTCAGTGGATAAATGGTTTTCAGTCTTGAAAACATACAGTCTTTAATACTGATGGTACACACTTTTGAATCTGACTCAAAGAAGTGACAGCTGTTCAGGCACACAGCTTTTTGCTGACTTTATATTTTCAGTTTTTTCGTGTGTTTATAAAAGAGGTACATGAAATTTTGACTTGTGTTATGTTTTTTCAAGATATAATGTTGAGAGAGGTCACTTCAGCCAGATAAGTGCAACTGATGTTAATTTCTTCACTGATCTCCTTGATCCACATCGAATCATTGTTGGGGAAGCAGAACTTGAAGGCCATAATACTGACTGGTTAGGTATGGTCCGAGGAGCATCCTCAGTCCTTCTTAAGCCCAAGACAACTGAGGAAGTTTCCAAGATCTTAGCATATTGTAATCAACATAATTTGGCAGTATGCCCGCAAGGTAAGTCATCATGAAAAGTGTTTTGATATTAATTTATTGTAAAATTTATTGGAATTTTTATTCCGTACATCTTTAACAATTTGTTAGAGTAATGATAACATATTGTATCATGTCTTTTTTTATGGATGATTACTCCAAGAGTTATACCAAGGTCCTTAAGTGAGGCTGTCAGGACTGAATAACCCTCTCAAGATTTTTGAAGAATTTTGAAATGACAGCATTTTGCTGGCAAACCATATCCCCAATCCCTAATATGTTCCCAGACATCCACTCACTCTTTTGGTAAACAGATGGAAGTTAACTAGTCTTGTTTGATATATATTCTGATATATACGTTTTTTAAGCTGGTTATTTTTTTTCCTAAGCTGCTTATATCTTCCAGTTCCAGCACTCTCTCTCTCTCTCTCTCTCTCTCTCTCTCTCTCTCTCTCTCTCTCTCTCTAAATATATTTTTATTTGTTAGACTTAATCACCATCTCCCGCGTTAGCCAGGTAGCGCAAGGAAACAGACAAAAGAATGGCCCAACCCACCCACAGACTCATGTATGTACATGAAAGCCCACATGCGCACATATACATACCTATACATTTCAGTGTATACATACATATACATGCACAGACATATACATATATACACATGTACATATTCATACTTGCTGCCCTCATCCATTCCCATCGTCAAACATAAAATAGCATTCCCCCCGCGAGGTAGTGCTAGGAAATGACAAAAAAGGCCACATTCATTCACACTCTGTCTCTATCTGTCATGTGTAATACACTGAAACCACAACTCCCTTTCCACATCCAGACCCCACAAAACTTTCCATGGTTTACCCCCAGACACTTCACATGCCCTGGTTCAGTATATCTGATAGCGATGCTGTTTTCCTATGGGGGGGTAGCGACAGGAATGGATGAAGGCAAGCAAGTACGAATACATACATGCGTATGTGTGTAATGTCTGCGTATGTGTATGTATATGTTGATGTGTATACGTATGTATAAGTGCGTATGTGGCATTTATGTGTGTGTGTATATATATATATATTGTCATGTCATGTTGTCATACTATTCGCCATTTCCCGCGATAGCGAGGTAGCGTTAAGAACAGAGGACAGGGCCTTTGAGGGAATATCCTCACCTGGCCCTCTTCTCTGTTCCTTCTTTTGGAAAATTAAAATATATATATATATATATATATATATATATATATATATATATATATATATATATATATATATATATAATATATATGTATATATATTATATATATATTTCTTTTCAAACTATTCGCCATTTCCTGTGTTAGCGAGGTAGCGCTAAGAACAGAGGACTGGTCCTTTGAGGGAATATCCTCACCTGGCCCCCTTCTCCGTTCCCTCTTTTGGAAAATTAAAAAAAACGAGAGGGGAGGATTTCCAGCCCCCCGTTCCCTCCCCTTTTAGTTGCCTTCTACAACACGCAGGGAATACGTGGGAAGTATTCTTTCTCCCCTATATATATATATGGGTATGTTTGAAGGAATAGTGGTTCCAACAATGTTGTATGGTTGCGAGGCGTGGGCTATGGATAGAGTGGTGCGCAGGAGGGTGGATGTGCTGGAAATGAGATGTTTGAGGACAATATGTGGTGTGAGGTGGTTTGATCGAGTAAGTAATGTAAGGGTAAGAGAGATGTGTGGAAATAAAAAGAGTGTGGTTGAGAGAGCAGAAGAGGGTGTTTTGAAATGGTTTGGGCACATGGAGAGAATGAGTGAGGAAAGACTGACCAAGAGGATATATGTGTCGGAGGTGGAGGGAACGAGAAGTGGGAGACCAAATTGGAGGTGGAAAGATGGAGTGAAAAAGATTTTGAGTGATTGAGGCCTGAACATGCAGGAGGGTGAAAGGCGGGCAAGGAATAGAGTGAATTGGATCGACGTGGTATACCGGGGTCAACGTGCTGTCAATGGATTGAATCAGGGCATGTGAAGCGTCTGGGGTAAACCATGGAAAGCTGTGTAGGTATGTATATTTGCGTGTGTGGACGTATGTATATACATGTGTATGGGGGTGGGTTGGGCCATTTCTTTCGTCTGTTTCCTAGCGCTACCTCGCAAACGCGGGAGACAGCGACAAAGCAAAAAAAAAAATATATATGCTATCCCTGGGGATAGGGGAGAAAGAATACTTCCCACGTATTCCCTGCGTGTCGTAGAAGGCGACTAAAAGAGAAGGGAGTGGGGGGCTGGAAATCTTCCTCTCTTTTTTTTTTTTTTTTTTTCCACAAAGGAAGTTACAGAGAAGAGGGCCGGGTGAGGATATTCCCTCAGAGGCCCAGTCCTCTGTTCTTAACGCTACCTCGCTGAGGCAGGAAATGGCAAATAGTATGAAAAAAAAATATATGTGTGTGTGTGTGTGTGTGTGTGTGTGTGTGTATGTATGTATGAGTGGATGGGCCATTCTTTGTCTGTTTCCTGGCACTACCTCGCTGACACAGGAAACGGCAATTATGTATGTATAATCTGATGCCTGCTCCTTTAAGGAACACCCTCAGGGTAATGGTTGTGGCAAAAATGTCTCCATAACTGGTGAACTTGTCCCACCTTTTAGCATTTAGAGCCTCCCCTTAACAGACCGCTAGCACAGGGCAACTCTATAGCATTGTTTTTAGAGGCACTTTTTGTCATATAGAATTGGACTGAGTTAAATTGTCCTGTGTAATGTAATGTGTAATTCACCTGAAGTTGTGCTCTCCAAGGTAGAAGAAAAAATACTTCTCAGAATATCTCTGATAAACTTGTGAATGTTGATTAAATTTAGTTTCATATTGTATTTATATTAACAGAATCTTTGTTTTATGTATAAAACACCAAAATGACACCAGAAGAGCCATGATGGTTACCAAAGGAAGCTATTGTACAGGATCAGGAACACGTCTCCATAGGTACCTTGTTGTAATGGCCCTTTTTGATAGGATTTTTGCTTCACTAACATTCCTCAAGAAAATGTGCTCCATTAAAAAGAGGTCCCTATGAACCCAAGAAATTAGTCTACTTTGCTCTTAGTTGGTTTGGCAGGGTGCTGATATGATGCGGGTGGTCCCCTTGCTAGCAGCATGGATGCCCCAAGTTTTTGTAAGTACATGATGATTTTGGAATTTTTCCATTTGTAGTTTCATTCTCCATAGATGTAAACTCATTACATGCTTTAAGGTTCTCTTACATAACACTTCCCATATGTATAATTTACATGCATATTTATGTATTTTTTGTGTAATGTAAGCATTATTATGTATTTACATATCATTTACACACAAACAACATTACCAACATTTTTAAACAAGTTTATTTTTCCAAGCTGCATACATTTTTTGGTGTAAGGACTTTTTCTTGCACAATTGAATAAAAAGTATTATCAATTAGTAAGGTAATTATGAGTATTCTATAGTTATTCAGACACACAGATTAGTTTAGAGTAAAACAGCATGAATCAGTATCTGATTAGTGTTCTTTTTGTTTTACCATCAGGTGGGAATACAGGTTTGGTTGGAGGAAGTGTGCCAGTATTTGATGAGATCATTATCTCAACTGCCCTCATGAAGGAAGTTGAAAATGTAGACACTTGGTCTGGGGTAGTCACCTGTCAAGCTGGCTGTATCTTAGAAGCTTTAGATCAACATGTAGCAGAATTTGGGTTGATGATACCATTGGATCTTGGAGCAAAAGGCAGTTGCCATATTGGTGGCAATATCTCTACTAATGCTGGTAGTGTAGCCATTTTTTTGGGTACTGTAAATAATTTACATAAATTTACCCACAATAAATGTCATTAAATGTTTCTGGTACTAGTAGCATTTGCAAAGTATATTTTGATAGGGTTATTGCATCTTTCTTTCAATGAATGAAAACATAATTAGTTCATCTTACTGATATTTCCTTGCTGAAGCAGGAAAACGAATTAGGTATAAAAAATATTTTGGTTTCATTAACTCACTTGTTTTGTATAGCCCTATATGATCACATATTCCATTTGATATGCTCATTCCTCAGTATTTTTCATCATTGGCACAGCTTGTTTGTGGAGCTCATACTTATTACCATTGTATACTTATTGCACTTTTAGTATTATTTTGTGATTGATGTTATCATTGTGGTTATTCATTTTCCATTGTAAAGTTATTACTTGTTAATCATGTATTTTGATCATATGAATACATGTATATAGTACCTTTAGGTATATGCTGTGTCGACAAATCTTTCATGTATCAGGAATAATGCAGTTGTCAAATATATATTTATTTATTTATTTATTTTGCTTTGTTGCTGTCTCCCGCATTAGCGAGGTAGCACAAGGAAACAGACAAAAGAATATATATATATATATATATATATATATATATTTATTTTTACTTTTTTTTTTGCAATACTTGCCTGTGTATTGTTGAGTTGTAATTCTTATTTGTTTGCATTGGGATAGCTTTGTTGCTTAGCATTCATATAACTAGAAGACTCTTATGCTCAGAATTTCCATTAACTCCCAGTAAATATGCATGTTGAAATAACTAGTATCCAATTAGTTTTACCTGGCATGTTTTTACCTAGTGCCAACATTTTGTGACATTGTTTACTGTTTCCTCTTACAAGTTTAGTTGCTTCCCACCAGACAGGAATCACATGTATCACATGGGTTGACTTTATTTTTAGATATATCCTACATCCTGTAGTTATGGCATTTTATTCCAGCAAGATGTAGGAAAAACATTCATCAAGCAAAGGAGTGAAAGATGAACTAACAACCCATCAGAAGGCAGATAATTGTAAACAATGTAAAATAATGTAAGAGGTTTACTAGTTTGATGAGAGAATGCATCGTGGCTCATGAAGTGTTTTTATGTTAAGGCTCAAAAAGAACACCTTTCCAAGTTTTATTTTGAATTAGTCAGTGGAAGCTCTTGCTAAGCAAAAGACTTTAACCAAACTTATATTAGAGTCGGTCAACCCCATGTGAATGAATCGAACTGACTTGATCTTAAAATGAATCATATTTTGGTTTGGTGATCAGTTTATGCAGTTTTTTGTTTTTTGTTTGCACCTTTACCGTAGGATAGAACTTACTGTTGCTGATATTTACGGAAATACAGTGGGTTTGAACATTAATGTGGTGTCAGTAATTTTTCTATATCTAGGAGAAATGCTCTTTTGACAGACAGATATTTCTGTGTCGCTGCCTTTGTCCAGCAGATGTTAGATGATAAAGTTTTTCATGCATACAAGATTAAGTTTTCATGTGTATGAGATAAAGTTTTTCTGTATATGAGATTTTTACATCTGCACTAGATGAGGACACTGTGTAAATGTGTGAATCAGTTTGTGCAGCTTCTTTTGTGGTGTCTCATGGCTTCAAAGTTAATCTCTTCATGGTTTGTGTTTCAAATGCAAACATAGGCCCTCTCAGACTCACCCAGGCAGTGCCAGACAAGTCAGTCCGTCATGCCATGGTGCCTTACCCATACAACCACACACATACACACACACACACACACACACACACACACAGTCATATCAGGGTGTAATTTTCATCATAACTATTCGTTTAGATTTAAGTAGAATCACAATAAGCTAACCTTAGAGAATAGAAGACACACTAGTTTTTGTATTTTTTATGATTCCCTCCTTAAGAATAGGTATGATATATGCTCTCTTGCAGTCACTTGGAAATCATCCCTCAGCCATTGATTTCGATAGCTTGCTTAGGTTAGGCTTGATATTCTTTATGATGAGGTAATAGTATTTGAAGCTTGACATAGGGAATCTGAGCACTGTGTCTTGGATATATACTATCCAGTCTCTGAAAATAACCTCTTTAATATCAGGAGACTCCCTTCCCCATAGGCCCTTGTCATACATGTCATCATTGAGGCCAGCCCTTGAACAAGAAAAGTGTAATATAAGAATGTTTAGTTAAAAAAGTGTGAGCCAGAGGGCTAAAAACAGATAGATAAATGATATGTGTAAGGAAAAGATATAAGTGAGATAAAGCAAGATCACCAATCCTAAAAAAGTTCACCACTTTAACACATGTAAGTCAGGACATTGGTGCTTCCTAAGGTCTTGCACTATTTGGAAATTCAATATAAGTGGATGATAATAATAAGAGAAGAAATTATCCAAGTTAGAATTCCCATGGCATTTCCAGGTGGACTACGTCTTGTTCGTTATGGCAGTCTCATGGATCTGTCCTTGGAGTTGAGGCAGTTTTGGCATCAGGAGAAATAATTGACTGTATGTCAGCAATGAAGAAAGACAATACAGGCTATGACCTCAAGCATCTCTTCATTGGCTCAGAAGGGACATTAGGAATTATAACAAAGGTACTAACGTCATATCTTGGTAAATCTGTAGATGTTTCATTAAGATTTTAGGGATACTTAATTTCAGTATTTTTGTATAATAAGTGACATTGTTAGCAAAGTTAGGAAAGAGGGACAAACTTTAGATTTATTTATAGTGAAAAGTTTCATTCACACATCTGCGCATGGTTAAAAGCAAGATCTTTTTCTAAATGCCATGATTTTGGCACTTCCACAGATTCCTTCTTGTGTCTGTTCCCCTCTTTCATTTCTCCGTTTTTAAGTCCCCCTTTTTAACTGCTGATATTCACATCTCTTTGATATATTCATTATTTATTTACATGTCCATTTTTTATTTCTTTTTTCCATACTCTTGTTGTACAGTCTCTGCATTCCACTTGCTTTCCTTAGTTTCTGTACAGTCTCTGCTTTCCACTTCAGTTCTTAAAATTCACAACAGCTGCATGCACTCTTTCAGCTGTTTTGAAATAGTGACATGCCTTACAAATGTGAAACATACTTTGTCGTCATCCTCAGAGTGTCTACAGTTTCCCAGCCTTTCACAGTCATTGTTGAAGCAACAGTAGTGTTGTAGGTTTCAGGTAATTAGTTCCAAAATTGTTTTAAATTGGAAAAACCCGTGAATATATTTTCCACTCCTTTCAGTTACACATTTTCATACATATACATTTCAATGTATACATACATATACATACACAGACATATACATATATACACATGTACATGTTCATACTTGCTGCCTTCATCCATTCCTGTCGCCTACCCCGCCACACATGAAATGGCATGTACAGAGCATCAGATTGGGGAAGAGCAGTATGGTTTCAGAAGTGATAGAGGATGTATGGATCAGGTGTTTGCTTTGAAGAATGTATGTGAGAAATACTTAGAAACACAGATGAATTTGTATGTAGCATTTATGGATCTGGAGATGGCATATGATAGGGTTGATAGAGATGCTTTGTGGAAGGTATTAAGAGTGTATGGTGGGGGATTTAAGTTGCTAGAAGCAGTAAAATGTTTTTATCGAGAATGTAAGGCATATGTATGAGTAGGAAGAGAAGAAAGTAATTGGTTCCCAGCAAATGTCGGTTTGCGGCTGGGGTGCGCGATGTCTCCATGGTTGTTTAATTTGTTTATGAATGGGGATGTTACGGAGGTGAATGCAAGAGTTTTGGAGAAAGGGGCAAGTATGCAGTCTGTTGTGGATGAGAGGGCTTGGGAAGTGAGTCAGTTGTTGTTCGTTGATGATACAGCGCTGGTGGCTGTTTCGGGTGAGAAACTGCAGAAGCTGGTTACTGAGTTTGGTAAAGTGTGTGAAAGAAGAAAGCTGATAGCGAATGTGATAAGAGCAAGGTTAATAGGTTCAGTAGGGTTGAGGGACAAGATAATTAGGAAGTAAGTTTGAATGGAGAAAAGCTGGAAGTGAAGTGTTTTAGATATCTGGGAGTGGATTTAGCAGCGGATGGAACCATGGAAGAGGAAGTGAGTCACATGATGAGGGAGGGGGCGAAGGTTGTGGGAGTGTTGAAGAATGTGTGGAAGGCGAGAACATTATCTCGGAGAGCAAAAATGGGTATGTTTGAAGGAACAGTGGTTCAAACAATTTTATATGGTTGCGAGGCATGGGTAATAGATAAGGTTGTGCAGAAGAAGGTGAATGTGTTGGAAATGAGATGTTTGAGACAATATGTGGTGTGAGGTGGTTTGATCGAGTAAGTAATGAAAGGGTAAGAGGGATGTGTAGTAAAAAAAAGTTTGATTGAGAGAGCAGAAGAGGGTGTATTGAAATGGTTTGGTCACATGGAAAGAATGAGTGAAGAAAGGTTGACAGAGAGGATGTATGTGTCAGATGTGGAGGGAATGAGGAGTATTGGGAGACCAAATTGGAGGTGGAAGGATGGAGTGAAAACAATTTTGAGCGATCGGGGCCTGAACATGCAGGAGAGTGAAAGGTGTGCAAGGAATAGAGTGAATTGGAATGATGTGGTGTACTGGGGTTGATGTGATATCAGTGGATTGAACTAGGGCATGTGGAGCATCTGGGGTAAACCATAGAAAGTTTTGTGGGGCCTGAATGTGGAAAGGGGAGCCTTGGTTTCAGTGCATTACACATGTTAGCTAGAGACTGGATGTGAATGAATGTGGCCTTTGTTGTCTTTCCTAGTGCTACCTCGCATGCACGCGGAGGGGGGGGTGCTGTTTCATGTGTGGTGGGTTGGCAACGGGAATGGATGAAAGCAGCAAGTATGAATATGAACATGTGTGTATTTGTATATGTCTGTGTGTGTGCGTGTGTGTATGTATATATACATTGAAACGTATAGGTATGTATATACAGGTATATACCTTCTCAGGGTGCTATGAGAGTGTAAGTCTTACTATCTTGTTTATACAGAGTGATATTCAAAATTTTGTCTAAGACCAAGGGATGAAAGTGTCCAAGAACAATATAATGAGGATTTAGATGAGCAACATTTTGAAATGAGGTCAGTTTAATGTGATATAGCATATTACGTACAGATTGTATCCAATTTTTTACCAGGAGAGAATTTCTGTTAGTTTATGTTTACTTACCTCTTTTCAGGTTGCCATTAATTGCCCTCCAAGACCACAAGCAGTAAATCTAGTATTTTTAGGACTTCAGACCTTTGATGATGTTCTTGACACCTACAAAGATGCGAAGAATAAACTAGGTGAAATCCTAAGCTCATGTGAATTCATCGATCAAGTTTCCATGGAATGTGTAGAAGAAAACTTGAAACTGAAAGCCCCTATAGATGCACATCCATTTTATATGTTAATTGAGACATCAGGTTTGTTCTGCTTTAGAAGTTTTTGGGAGGGAATGTGAAGATTTTCTATAGAAACAAATTGTCTAGCAATGGTACTACTTGCATCATAATACAGGTGATGCTTACAACGTCACAACTAACAGAGTGACGTTTCACAACTAACATTTTGTGATCACAATGTTTTGCAGTGGTGACATCAGAGAATTTGGGTAGAAATTTGTAGAATGATTAAGTTTTCACAGTAATGACATTTTTGAAGAAAATACATTTTTTTTCTTATATACTTTTCAATTGATAATGGAACATTTAAATTAAGGTTTTTCAATTATAATGTCTTTCATAGTCCTATCAAAGCATAATAACATTAAACTCTTCATATTCCAGCCACTGATGGTCACCTTTTAAGGAGGACCATGTTCTCATGTTCTTAATGTCCCATAAAAGTGAGATTGGCTTGACTTGAACATTTTGAAATAGGTAATGTAATGACTAGACACATCAGTGAACATAAATATCAACTGAAATGAATAAACTTACTTAGGAGGGCTTTACTAACTAGTCACTTCACCCTCATCCCATTCCACCTCCACCTACCTTAATCCCTCATCACCGGTATTCTCTGTAAGAATGATTACTTAATTGAATTATTAATGGCGAACTATACTTCAGGACTCAACATGCCTGTAGCTATGAAGGAAGAATTCCTTTTTTGGGAAGCAGTGTTCCTTATTGGGAAAGGAAAGTTGCATGCATTTCTTCTCAGCCAGTGAGTGCATGTGATGACTGATGTGTAATTTAAAATGTACCGTAGAAATGTCAGTTCGTTGTGGTAATGTGTGGTAGGCAGAATCTTTATATCTCACAAGGGAAAAAAATTTCCAAAGTTTTTGTCTGTTTTGAAAGGAATATTACATGAAGGTATATGAAGAAATCTCAAAGTAACAGGGTTCATAGCCTGACTCAGCTGTTCTTAAGGAACAAGGCAGAGAGGATTTCCAGCCCCCGCTCCTACCCCTTTTAGTCAGCTCCTACGACTTTTATTTATCAACAATATCTTAGCTCTGCCTCTTCTTTGTATATAAACTGATTGTCCTAAGTTTTCTATCTCATTCTTGTACCTCCCATGATGATGTGATCTTTACACAAAAGTGTATTTAGGGAATTATTGTTTCATTTTCCTCATGGTTATTATCAAGTGATACAGCGCTGGTGGCTGATTCATGTGAGAAACTGCAGAAGCTGGTGACTGAGTTTGGTAAAGTGTGTGAAAGAAGAAAGTTAAGAGTAAATGTGAATAAGAGCAAGGTTATTAGGTACAGTAGGGTTGAGGGTCAAGTCAATTGGGAGGTAAGTTTGAATGGAGAAAAACTGGAGGAAGTAAAGTGTTTTAGATATCTGGGAGTGGATCTGGCAGTGGATGGAACCATGGAAGCGGAAGTGAATCATAGGGGGGGGAGGGGCCAAAAATCCTGGGAGCCTTGAAGAATGTGTGGAAGTCGAGAACATTATCTCGGAAAGCGAAAATGGGTATGTTTGAAGGAATAGTGGTTCCAACAATGTTGTATGGTTGCGAGGCGTGGGCTATGAATAGAGTTGTGCGCAGGAGGGTGGATGTGCTGGAAATGAGATGTTTGATGACAGTATGTGGTGTGAGGTGGTTTGATTGAGTAAGTAATGTAAGGGTAAGAGAGATGTGTGGAAATAAAAAGAGCATGGTTGAGAGAGCAGAAGAGGGTGTTTTGAAATGGTTTGGGCACATGGAGAGAATGAGTGAGGAAAGATTGACCAAGAGGATATATGTGTCGGAGGTGGAGGGAACGAGAAGTGGGAGACCAAATTGGTGGTGGAAAGATGGAGTGAAAAAGATTTTGAGTGATCGGGGCCTGAACATGCAGGAGGGTGAAAGGCGGGCAAGGAATAGAGTGAACTGGATCGATGTGGTATACCGGGGTCGACGTGCTGTCAGTGGATTGAATCAGGGCATGTGATGCATCTGGGGTAAACCATGGAAAGTTGTGTGGGGCCTGGATGTGGAAAGGGAGCTGTGGTTTCGGGCATTATTGCATGACAGCTAGAGACTGAGTGTGAACGAATGGGGCCTTTGTTGTCTTTTCCTAGCGCTACCTCGCACAAATGAGGGGGGAGGGGGATATTATTCCATGTGTGGCGAGGTGGCGATGGGAATGAATAAAGGCAGACAGTGTGAATTGTGTGCATGTGTGCATATGTTTGTATCTGTGTGTGTATATATATGTGTACATTGAGATGTATGGGTGTGTATATTTGCGTGTGTGGACGTGTATGTATATACATGTGTATGGGGGTGGGATGGGCCATTTCTTTCGTCTGTTTCCTTGCGCTACCTCGCAAACGCGGGAGACAGCGACAAAGCAAAATAAATAAATAAAATATTATTATATTTCATTTTTATTATACCTAATCTCTGTTTCCCATATCAGCGAGGTAGTGCAAGGAAACAGATGAAGAATGGCCCAGCCATTCATATACACACACATATATATATATATATACATTAATGCACATATACATACATACACATTTTAGCGTATACATACATATACATATACAGACATATACATATTGATACTTGCTGCTTTCATCCATTCCCGTTGCCAGATGAAACAGATGAAGAATGACCCATCCACTCATATACACACATATATACATACACGTATTTATGTATATACGTGTGTATGTGGGTGGGTTGGGCCATTCTTTCATCTGTTTCCTTGTGCTACCTCACTAACACAGGAGACAGCAACAAAGTATTATGATAAATAAATAGATATATAATAATGAAATACATAGCAACATATACACATATACATACTTAAACATACTCAGACATATTCATACTTGCTGGCCATCATCCATTCCCGGCACCTCCCTTCCCCACAGGAAACAGCATCTTCATCCCCTGCATCTGCAAGGTAGCACCAGGAAAACAGACAAAAAAGGGCCACATTTGTTCATGCTCAGTCTCTAACTGCATGTCATAGAAGGCGACTAAAAGGTGTGGGAGTAGGGGGCTGGAAATCCTCCCTTCAGCTTTACTTTTCCTAAAGAAGGAACAGATATGGGGCCAAGTGAGGAGTTTTTCCTCTTAAGGTTCAGTCATCTGTTATTGAATGCTACCTTGCTAATGTGGGAAATGGCAAGTATGTATGAAAGATAAGATTTATTATTTGTATATTTTGTTATACTTGATCGCCATTTTTCCAAGGAAGAAGCTTGGGATTATGCAGATGCTGTGACTGCCTCACTGTCTCAGCAATTGCTGTCGTGATGTCATCTAGAGCATGTTCTGGGAAAGTTCAGTTTTGCTGCCCTGTGCAGTGAAATTGTAAGGCTGTGGGAGTAAAGGTTTCCACCTGTATAAATGCTTTATTTCCTGCAGGAGCCATGTTTGTAGCCACCATGGATTGGTTCCACAATTTTTGGATTAACTTAGGTATGTCTGGCTGCATGGCTAGATATTGCCATTGAATGGTGGTGAGTGGTGATTAGCTGAGTATTGACTGAGCCATTAAAGCAATTGGTCATGGCAGTTTGTGAGTCACTTCTTGTACTGTGAGTGAAACTGAGATTCCTCACTGATGTGTAGGGGTAGTTGAAAACCATCTCCCAGTATTCTCCAAGGAATATTTCATACTTGTTGACATTACCCTGGAGAGTAAAAAGTTTTTAATCTTCAAAATCTGTGTTATTTTCAGAATGCAGCAACTAGGCTGCAACTAGGAATTATCCTTTCCCTTTACCAGCTAGGGTGGGTTAAAGTTAGGGATCCCAGTTTTGCAAAAATAATTCTCTTAAATGTTAACACATGTGTATGTGCTCTATCCCATGTATTGGGATTGGATTTTGTTGATGGTAGATTAATCTTGAAATTTACAAAAACTGTTACCTGGTTCCAATTTTGAAGTATACGAAAACTTTTACCTTTTCCAGTTATGAGATAAATTTGTCAATCATAGTTACATTCATCATCAATAGATGCATTATATGAAGGAAGAAGCTAAGGGGTATAAGACAAATATTTTTGGGAGTACTGATGATTTTGAAACTTATTTGCAAATGTCTTTCAGGATCTAATGGAGCTCATGATGAGGAAAAGTTAAGCACCTTTCTTGAAGATACAGTAGAATCTGGAAGGGTCTCAGATGGCACAGTAGTTACTGAACCTTCCCGAATGTTGCATATATGGAGCATTAGAGAAAGAATTGCTGAGGCGCTAATTTGTGATGGTTATACATACAAGTCAGTTGCAGTGTATGTGTTTGCTTGTAAATTGCCTGAGGTATTAGTAAAGTTGTCTTACTGTAAATTTACTTTTAAGGAAAACTTTTCTGAGCCAAAACGAGGCAAATGTTGGATGCACTTTCCCTCCCTCCCCTTCCTACCAGCTCTTTAAGTTCATTTCTCGACAAGCACTTCTCTTGTTAACTGGAACAGTACCCAAGCTTATGTGATGCCATAAGTTAATGAGCTTTAGCAGCATTATGCATATTTATGTAGTTTCCAGAATACTAATTAAAGATTTTGGATATTTTCTGTAATGTTAGTACCATTACACCTTGGCTTTGTAACTTTGAATATAATTGAAGTCCGAAGGACATGATTTTCGAGCATAAGATCATGTTTTACCGTCTTTTCTCAGAATAGAATTTTTTAGAAAAAGAACCTATTTTCTTTCAATGCAGAGGCAAGCAGAAAGTTTACATTTCCATCTAACCTAACTTGCATGTTTTCCTTAATGTGGGCTAGTTAATCAGATGCACTGATGTAGAGGATCCTGTGTTGTTGTTGCATGCTGTTTGTGAGTTTTAGAAATGGAATCTGGTACATTATTATTTTCTTCATACTTTATTGCTGTTTCCTGTGCAAGTGAGGTAGTACCAGGAACTGACATAGAAAGGCTGCATCTGTTTGCATCCATTCTCTAGCTGTCATGTGTAGTGCACGAAAACAACAGCTCCTTATCAACAACCAGATCCCCACATACCTTTCTGTGGTTTACCTTGGTTGCTTCACATGCCCTGGTTCAGTTCATTAACAGCATGTCAACTCTGTATAATTATTGTTCCAATACACTCTATCCCATGCATGCCTTTCACCCTTCTGCATGTTCAGGCCCTGATCTCTCAAAATCTCCAATTTGTTCTTGTTCCCGTTGTTCCCTCGCTTCTGACATATGTATTCTTCTTTGTCAGTTGTTCCTCACTCATTCTCTCCATTTGTCCTAACCATTTTAGCACGCCTTCTTCAGATTTTTTAGCCACACTCCATTTATTAACACACATTTCTATTACCCTTTCATTACTTACTTGATCAAACCACCTCACACCAGACATTGTCCTCAAACATTTCATTTCCAACACATCCACCCTCCTTACAATTCTATCCATAGCCGATGCCTTGCAACCATATGATATTGTTGGAACTACTATTCCTTCAAACATACCCATTTGCTCTTTGAGATAACGTTCTCTCTTTTCACACATTCTTTATTGCTCTCAGAACCTTCGCCCCCCTCCCCCAATCTATTACTTCCACTTCCATGGTTCCATTCACTGATGAGGCCACTCCCAGGTATCTAAAACACTTCACCTCCTCCAATTTTTCTCCATTTAAACTCACATCCCAACTAACTTGCCCCTCATCCCTAATGACCCTAATAACCTTGCTCTTATTCACATTTACTCTTGACTTTCTCCTTTAACACACTTTTCCAAACTCAGTCACCAACTTCTGCAGTTTCTCACTCGAATCAGCCACCAGAGCTGTATCATCAGCAAACAACAACTGCCTCACTTCCCTAGGCCCTGTCATCCCCAACAGACTGCATACTTGCCCCAATCTCCAAACTCTTGCAATTACCTCCCTCACCGCCCCATCCATAAACAAATTAAACAAGCATGGGGACATCACACACGCTTGCCGCAGACCAACCTTCACTGGGAACCAATCACTCTCCTCTCTTCTTACGTGGACACATGCCTTACATCCTTAGTAAAACTTTCCATTGCTTTAAATAGCTTACCACCCATACCATATACCCTTGAGACCTTCCACAGAGCATCTCTGTCAACCCTATCATATGCCTTCTTCAGATCCATAAATGCTACATGCAAATCCATCTCTTTTTCTAAGTATTTCTCACACACATTCTTCAAAGCATACACCTGATCCACACATCCTCTACCACTTCTGAAACCACACTGCTCTTCCCCAATTTGATGCTCTGTTCATGCCTTCACCTTCTCAATCAATACCCTCCCATACAATTTCCCAGAAATACTCAACAAACTTATGCCCCTTTGCTTTGTACAGTGGCACTATGCATGCATTCCTCCAGTCTTCAGGCACATCACCATGATCCATACATACATTGAATATCCTTACCAACCAATCAACTACACAGTAACCCGCATTCTTAATAAATTCTACTGCAATACCATCCAAACCTGCCACCTTGCCAGATTTCATCTTCTGCAATGCTTTCACTACCTCTTCTGTCTTAACCAAACCATTCTCCCTGACCCTTTCACTTTGCACACTGCCCCGACCAAAACACCGTACATCTGCCACTCTATCATCAAAACATTTAACAAATCTTCAAAATACTCACTCCATCACCTTCTCACTTCATCACTACCTGTTTATTTAGTTGAAAGAGCAGAAAAGGGTGTGTTGAAATGGTCTGGACATATGGAGAGAATGAGTGATGAAAGGGTGACAAAAAGGATATATGTGTCAGAGGTGGAGGGAACAAGAAGAGGTAGACCAAATTGGAGGTGGAAGGATGGGGTGAAAAAGATTTTGAGTAATCAGGGCCTGAATATACAGGGCATGCGAATAAACCATGGGAAGGTCTGGCTATGAATAGGGAGCTATGGCTTTGATGCATTACATATGATAGCTAGAGGCTGAGTGTGAACGAATGTGGCCTTTTTTGTCTGTTTTCCTGGAGCTACCTCACTGAAGCAGGGAGTAGCGATGCTGTTTCCTGTGGGAGGGGTTAGCGCCAGGTAAGGAAGAAGGCAAGCAAGTATGAATATGTACATGTATACATGTATATGTGTGTGTATGAGTATGTATTATCCCTGGGGATAGGGGATTAAGAATACTTCCCACGTATTCCCTGCGTGTCGTAGAAGGCGACTAAAAGGGGAGGGAGCGGGGGGCTGGAAATCCTCCCCTCTCGTTTTTTTTTAATTTTCCAAAAGAAGGAACAGAGGGGGCCAGGTGAGGATATTCCAAAAAAGGCCCAGTCCTCTGTTCTTAACGCTACCTCGCTAACGCGGGAAATGGCGAATAGTTTGAAAAAAAAAAAAAAATGAGTATGTATATGTGTATGTGTTGATATGTTTTTTGTGCATGTACGGGCATTTATGCATATATATGTATATGAGTGGATGGACCATTCTTCATCTGTTTCCTGGTGCTACCTCGCTGACATGGGACAAATGGTGATCAAGTATGATAATAATAGAAGGTTCTGGAAACATTGAAGAACGTGTGGAAGGCAAGAATGTTATCTCAGAGAGCAAAAATGGATATGTTTGAAGGAATAGTGGTTCCAACAATGTTATATGGTTGCAAGGCATGGGCTATAGATAGGGTTGTGCGGAGGAGGGTGGATGTTTTGGAAATTAAATATTTGAGGACAATATGTGGTGTGAGGTGGTTTGATCGAGTAAGTAATGAAAGGGTAAGAGAAATGTGTGGTAAAATAAAGAGCATAAGAGGTGTATTGAAATGGTTTGGTCACATGGAGAGAATGAGTGAGGAAAGATTGACAGAGAGGATATATGTGTCAGAGGTAGAGGAAATGAGGAGAAGTAGGAGGCCAAATTGGAGGTGGAAGGATGGAGTGAAAAAGGTTTTGAGCGATCAGGGCCTGGACATACAGGAGGGTGAAAGACATGCAAGGAATGGAGTGAATTGGAACGATGTATTATACCGGGGTCGATGTGCCGTCAATGGATTGAACCAGGGCATGTGTTTACTTATTCATTTATATTCATTATACTTGTTTGCCGTTTCCCGCATTCCTCCTTTTAAAATGGTAGTTTGACCGTATTTACTACATCTGATAATCAGTTTTCAGTGGTATGTCATGTATTTTTAGATAATTTTGGTAAAGATTAAAACTTCGGTGATTAATTGTATGTAATTTGTATACTTTAGGTTTTTATTTGAGTATTACTGTTAAAGTTGAAAGTTTTAACTTTAATAATAATATAATTCAGTGATATAATAATAGTATAATTCAATAATATAATTCAATATAATTAATTTTGTGAATCTTTACAGTGTTAAGTTCCATATGATTGAATTGCCAGGTTATTTTTCAGGATAATGAATCTTTCAGAAAAGATGTCTTTAGGATATACTGTACTTTCAACTTTAATGTTTATAAATGGATAAAATAAATATTACTGTTAAAGTTGAAAGTACAGCATATCCTTAAGATATCAGTGTTTGAGAGAAAGAAAAGAGACATCTTTTCTGAAAGATTCATTATCCTGAAAAATAACCTGGAAATTCAATCATATGGAACTTAACATTGTAAAGATTCACAAAATGAATTATATTATTGAACCTAAGACAAACTGTGAATTATAAATTTTTATTGTTAGTGGAAAAAAGGTATGAATAAAACTATTTTCATTTGAGTATAGCTTTCTTTTTCATGTAGCTGCTCACAGGCAGAACAATTTGATATGTTGAAGGTTAACTACATAGTTAACTTTATGTCAATGATTTTCCCTATTTTCATCTTATATGCACTTGATCCACCCCATATTGGTGGAAAAATTTTGTTTTCTGAAGTCCATTGAATTTCAATTTTTGATGCATGACTTTTTGACAGGTATGATATTTCACTACCATTACCTCATTTCTATAAGATGGTAGAAGATATGAGGGAACACCTGGGATCCAGTATTATTCGCTGCTGTGGTTATGGCCACATTGGAGATGGAAACCTTCATCTGAATATCACTAGCAAGGAATTTGAGAAGGTATGTCTCATTATTGTGTCCAGGTGTACAAGGAATACGGTTATATGAAAAATCTTATTTGCCACATCTCTAACTTTAGAACTTGATATATGAGAATATTATGGATTTAATTTTACATATACTGTGGTGTAATGTGTGAGTTTGGTAGGCAGAGGATACAGGTTCTCTTAAGTGACTAGCTAGGCTGGATTAGACATAAGACATGTTAATGAAAGATCCTGACGACACTCCAGTGTATTGACCTCCACCACTGCCAGTGATTTTTTTCCTATAGTGAGTCATCATCATATAAAGTAAGCAAAGGCTTACTTTATGTGGTTAGAAAAATTATGCTAACTCACATCCTACCTTCCATGCTGGGTCACTGCAAAGAAGGCTTAATTCAGTCATTTCACCTCATTTTCAAGTATGCCAGCTATCACTGATTAAACCACTGCATAACTTGGCCTTGATACATATATAAGGGTTTCTTGAAGTCATTGTTCTATAATATGTTGAAGCTAAGCCATAACTTAGTACAGTGATATATATCATACCTGCTCACAACCAGTGCAGGGTCCCACAGTCCAGATATTTTGAAGACCTGTTGGGTGCCGTTGTTAATTTGCCACCACACCCAGTGTGCTATTTTACAATTGGCTACTTCATAGAACACAGGTCTTGTTTCACAGTTTATTCTATTTCTCCTGTTGCCACAAAATTGTGTTCAGTATTTTGATGCAAGCAAAAACAGTAAAATACTGATTTTTTCAGGAATCTGAATAAAGAATTAATAGGTTACTGTAATGAGATGTTCTGAAGATTATCCTTACTGTCTTAGATTTCAGCCTGTGAGCACATACATGTATATCTAGCTCACACTGTTTCTGCTTAGCAAAATCTGTGGGGACCTCGAATCATTTTTATTTTAGTATAATGTGTTGTTTTTTAAATCATGAACAACAGCTTATATTTTATTTTACAGGACCTTTGAAATCACATTGAGCCAAGAATGTTTTTGTTTATTTGTTGTTCATAGGATCTCTTAAATTGCATTGAGCCAAGAATATGTATTTTTTGTTTGCAGGATCTCTTAAATTGCATTGAACCTACTATATATGAATGGACAGCAAAAGTAAATGGCAGCATAAGTGCAGAACATGGGCTTGGTTTTAAGAAGCGGAATTGTATACATTATTCAAAGTCATTAGGTGCCATAGGTCTTATGAAGCAAATCAAGGCACTTATGGATCCTAAGGGTATTCTTAACCCCTATAAAGTTCTTCCTGATAATTAAAGAGCTTGATCAGAGGAAAGATGTACTTATAGTAACTATAAGCACTGAAATAAATGAAGGCGAAATGCATATTAACATGTACCATTTGACCGAGAAAGAAAATGCTGCACAAGAAAAAATATGGCAGTATCAAGAATGCTTTGTCATACCATCAGAGATGTATTTAAAAGATATTCTAAATTTGATTAAGAATTAAAGCTATCAGTAATAAAGATACATTTTTTGTGCTTATTGTTGTATAATAGTGAAATATGTATGAATTTTGGTTTTTGTTGTACTGTTCTGAATAGTTCAGGGTATATTTTGTATTTAACTCAGAAAATGAGGGGCTATAACAGTCATCTTTTCTTTCTGTTTGTGCATGTCTTGAGAATAAATTATTCATGTATAGTGTAACTACTGGTCAGAGAGGTCTGAATATTCCCTTCCTGACACACACAGCTGCTGCGAAATCCCTCAAGAAGGTTTTTTTTTGTATAGATTATTAGTTATTATTAATATTATTATTATTAGTAGTAATATTGTTGTTATTATTATGAAGGAAAGCAAGTATGAATGTTTACATGTGTATATATGTATATGTCTATTTTTTTTAATCTTCCAAAGGAAGGAATAGAGAAGGGGGCCGGGTGAGGATGTTTCCTCAGAGGCCCAGTCCTCTGTTCTTAACACTACCTCGCTGAGGCGGGAAATGGCGAATAGTTTGAAAGAAAAGAAAGAAAGATATATATATATATATATATATATATATATATATATATATATATATATATATATATATTGATATGTATGTGCATATATGGGCGTTTATGTATATATATATATATATATTCTTTGTCTGTTTCTTGGTATTACCTCACTGATGCAGGAAAGTGTTTATGTATAATAAAAATGAATAAAAAGATTATTTTATTATTATTATTATTATTATTATTATTATTATTATTATTGTTGTTGTTGTTGTTGTTGTTGTTATATTACTTTTCATCCATAACTGTATTGTAGATTAAAAATAAAACCGAAGATAATGCAAAGGAATGTAACCAGTAGCAGACCAGTGGATCCTTTCAATGCTCTCACATGTGGGTTGATTCTAGGCTCTGCATCCCCTGTAGAGAGAGTTTAGTTGAAAGTAGTTAAACTTATCAACACTGCTTGACTGACCGTAAAACTTCACTCACTTGCTTTGTTCTGCAATGTTGGCTCACTTTGGTTTTGCTCCTGAGGGAAGCTACTGCATCACATGATTACTGTGTGACTTTGCAAATTGAGGGTGAGCTATTTTATAAGTTTCTTTCCCAACAACTCAGAGTTTAGGAACCTCTACCCTTATATGTCTTTCCCAGTAACAATGACCTGGCACTTTTTAACTGACAGTTATTTCACTTCTGGAATTCATAAATTCCTCTCCTTATCTTTCTCCCTTTCATTATCAAACCATTATATTTCCATTAAGGTTCAGCCTTAGTGTTGTATTTTGCTGTGACTGTAGCCTTGAAAAAAGAATTTAGCTGGGGCATGAGAAGATTTGTCAGGAGTGAGGTGTTTTAGATACCTGGAAGAGGACATGGCAGGACACGGAACCATGGAAGATGTGAGTCTTAAGACTAAGGGGCAAAGGTTATGGAAGCACTGAGGAATGTGGTAAGAGAGATCCCCTTATAGGGTGCTGAAAATGGTTATTTTTGAAGTTATACTAGTTGAAGAGCACTGGCGGGAGGGCAGTGGGGTAAGAATGTGTGGAATGGTGTATGTGAAGAAGGGATGTAAGGACAGATAAGTGGAAACTTTTGCCATAGCCACCCCCTATGATGGAGGCTCCAGGAGGGAACAGGTATCTGAGATATAGATAGACAGACTTTTGCATTTATGCAAGGCCAGGGGTATAGATGAGAATGTATGGAAGAGAGTGAATGTGTTGGAAATGAAATGTTTGAGAACAGTGTGTGGTGTGAAGAGCACTGATCAGTATGTAATGATAGGGGAAGAGAGAGCTTTGGAGATAAGAAGAGTATTGTTCAAGAGCTGAAATGGTTGGGCATAGGGAGAGAATGAGTAAGGAGAGGTTGTGTCAAAAGTTGGTTAGACAAGAAGAGGGAGACCTATTGGATATACTAAAATGATGTGAATAAGCTTTTGAGTATGTAAGGCTTGAACATGCAGGAGGGCAAAAGTTGTACATGGGATAGAGTGAACTGGAGTGATGTGATATACAGAAGGTGACACTGTCAATAGTCTGAAGCAGCCAGGAGAAACCACAAAAGCATCTGGAGGGCCTGGTTGTGGATAGAGAGTCTGTTTTAGTGCATTACAACAAGTGGATGTGGTGTGATTGAGGCCTTTTCTTCATCTATTCCTGATGCTACCTCACAAACAGAGGAAACGGCGAACAAATATAAACAAATATGTATATGTCTTTGTATGTATCTGTTGAAATGTATAGGTATGTATATGTGCATGTATGTATATACGTGTATGTGGGTGGGTTGGGATATATATATATATATATATATATATATATATATATATATATATATATATATATATATATATTCCTCTAACCAAACTTAGCATAGATTTTTTTATTTTTTTTTTGGGGGGGGGAATCAAATGATCTTCATTCATTTACACTGTCATATTTAACGAAAATATGAGACAAATTCTGTAAAAAAATAAATTTATTAAAGTTCCTAAATAGGAACAATGACACAGTGTAGCTAGGACAAGTGATTAAAACCTGAGTTAATCGTTTATTTTATATATTACGAGCACTAATTAAAGCATAGTTAGGGATATGCAACTTTTCCTATAATGCAGCCAAAAAATAATTTTTCATAATTGATTTAATTGACATTTTTCGAATGAATGCATGTGTGTTTCTAGAAAAATATCCAAATGTCTGACGCTTTTAGATTGTTGACTAAAGGTTTGCAAATATTGTGAGGTCTAAAACCAAAATACCAACTGTTTATAAAGGAAATGTGAAGTCAATTGACTTTGCGTGAGGGAATGGATAAGACTTCAAAAGCGAAATACAAGTATACTGGTACATAAAAATTGGCTGACAAAATTTTGAGCGACTATAGAAACCAGACATTTGATTTTCTGTCCCAGCCGAAAAAAAACCAGGTTAGTACCTTCGTTATGATACCTGACCATGTCTGTATTAATATTAGATTTCATATCTCGGTATCTCCAGTCTATCAACCCGATTCAAACTCACATCAAGAGAATAAATAATTGATGTGTCATGATGGCAATGGCAGAGTGAGAATTTTCAAATGAGAAAGCTTACAAAAAAAAAGGGCACAGGTACCTCATAACTAAATAGATACTTAGAAGTAAGCAATCCACACGTTTACTTAGAATAAATTTTAGATTATACTTATCATATCAGTGGATCGTAATTCATGTTATATGACAAGTATAACATTCGGACGACGTTTCACTTCCCACAATAATTGTATATCAGCTGACGCATGTTGGAGTGAAACAGTATTGCTCGGCAGTACTTCCTCGTGGCTGTTGTTAACCACCACTTAGTGTTACAATCTGACAAGCAGAAGGATCGTTGTGAAAAATATTACGTTGACAAAACAAGTGACGTACTGATAGAAGAGGAAGTGCCATATGGCGTAAGAGAATCGAGTGAGGAGTGAAGGTAAGGAGTCAAAATATGAAGTTCCATATCACCAGCCGTAACTCAACATCTGATTTTTTTTTATTGTTCGGGACGATGATATTTACAGATATTAGTATACTTTCTTGTATAAGTACAGTGAGAGTAGGTTACCGTTGCTGTTTCTAGTGGTAGTTACGATATGAAAACTAATGTCTGGTTGATTTAGAGTAATTTTGGTTAGGGAAGCGAAAGGAAGTTTGTTCATTTTTTACTAGGTAGCCTTACCCTGTTTAGTTTAGTTTAGGGAAATTCCTTTTGGAATTGCGTTGGGTTGGTACATTTTAGTTTAGTTACAAAATAAAGTACCATGTGGTAATGTTATTTTCTACCTTTCATATATGTCCTGTTGTTTTATAAATCAGCAATCTAATTACGCTACATAATACGGCTACTCCAAACTGTATAATTACTCGGTACAAATAGTTAATTCCACACACACACACAATATATATATATATATATATATATATATATATATATATATATATATATATATATATATATATATATATATATATAATATGAGTGTGTCCGTCACAGATGCAGCCATCTAGCTTTTCATCACTTCAGGGACGATGGCTGGGTTTGTCATTTTCTGTGGTCATATGATTTCCAGGTATGTAATGAATGATATTTCCATTGGTAATTCGCGATCTTTGTCTGTTAACAGATAGTCACAGTTCACTCAAGCATCTCAAGTAACTTCATTAACGTTAGCCCCTGAATATGATCATGATTTGGGCTACATCATTTCGTTGCGCATACTTTAATGAAAAATGAAATTAAATAGGAAGTGAATAGTTTAGTAAAACGTGAAAAATGTGAAGATTAACCTATTTTTTTGTTTGTTTAACAGGCATGATATACTTAAGAGATTTTCCATATATCTTGGTTTAGTGTCATTGATGTTAAGTTCTGCACAACCATAAAACATGACTAGGCTTTCATAGATTTTGCAATGGGGAAGCTGTGTTCTGCACAGCCATAAAACATGACCAGGCTTTCATAGATTTTGTAACAGAAAAGCTGTGAAACACCAGACAGGGATGCATATCTTCGTTGAAGATATGTATATATAATATGATGAGGTTTGAATTCTCAGTCACATAATATTTTTAGATGTAAACTGTACTTGACGTAGCCAGCATTTACTTGGCATAAAATGATTAGAGGCAGTAATGTCGTATGTGACACGGTATAGTATGAAACCTCTCATATTATTAATCTTTATGTAACGAAGTTATTGCGTGATATTCCTGTTAATTCTTTGCGCTTTATCAAAGTTTTTCGACTTGCTTTTAGATAGAGAGGTGTCATGAAGGGATAGATTCCCGTTTACAGCTGTTCATTGATATGATTGCAAATGGTCATGTTCTTCGATGTCTTTTGTGACTAATTTCAAGTCGTAGGTAAGGTTTTCAATCGATTTTCCTTCAGGAAACAGAAATTCAGCTGAAGACATAAGTCACACCAATTTGAAAACCTCAGACTGTAGAGAAGCATGTACGCAAGAAAAAAAAAAATGTTATCCCTCAGTATAAAAGGAAAAAAGTTTCACCGTGAAGCAATCATGCTAACTAGCTTCATTAACCTGGAAAATGATTAGACTCGGTGTTTAGTTAGCCTTGAAATTTAAGAACGGAATCCTCTTATACAGGATAGATAACATGTTATATTGGAACGTTGTCTTTTTGATAGCGTTATAGCTTTGTAGATGCTATGTATTTGCACAGGCTGATGGTAGATCTTTTTTTTTTTTTTATCCAACTACTTATATTTTGTAAAATGGATGTTTACTTTTTGGAATGATAATTATAACTAGTGATCGAACGATAGCTGATACCTTAACCAATTAGGTGAATGGTTTATACCTTTTGATAGATATCTAAAGTAATTAGATCTGTTTCATAAATTCTTTATGCTATAATCATTTATGTGTCTTCATATTTCCAAAAGCAATCAGAACTAATGAGCTAGTATTTTCTTATTAGAAAATAACTAACTTTGATAATTAAGTGGTCTGCCATTATGACAAAAGAAGCTTTCTTAACTCGGTGATACATTTGAATATTCGAATAGATTGTTTTACTAACAGAAAAAGGTTTCACGTCATGGAAGTGATTACATATTAATTTGATAACTATAACTAAACAGCAGTGTCCCAGGAAAGTTAGAGGCGCAATCACATATTCTGACGAGGAATTGCTTCCAAAATGACGTAAAATCAGGCGGTGTGCCACAATGGTATTACCTTACATTGACCGCAGCCCAAACCGCAACGTGGTCAACCCTGATCAAGATGCAGGGGATGCTGTTCCAGTGTTCGATATACAATCCTGGTGTTAAAAGGCGTCAATCATGGAACCATTGATTTGTAGGGCAAGTTGATAGTAGGTGTAGAACCATGAACTGCCGCAGATTATTATGAATGGTAGACATCATTCCTTATATGTCTAATGTGTAAAGGGAATAGATCAGTCTGCAGTGGGAACTTCATAATTGTAAATGCAATATGATTAAAGAAACATTATCAGATAATTTAAGTAATTTTAGTCAGGTAGTTACTCTCCCATATTTATTCCGAAGATCTGTCTGTAGTTGGGTTGAATTGATTTGCATATTTTGGCATTTGTAGTTCTTTTTCTGCATAGGTTTTTTGTAACCACTGGCTGAGATTACAGCTTCCTATTATCTGTATCCTAGGGATAGGTGAGAAAATACTGCCCTTGCATTCCCAGCGTGTCGTAGAAAGCGAATGAGGGGAACGGGAGCGGGTGACTGGAAATCTTCCCTTCCTGTATTACTTTCCAAAAGAAGAAACAAAGCAAGGGGCCAAGTGAGGAATTTTCCCGCTGAGGCTCAGTCTTTTGGTCGTGTTGCTGCCTCGCTCGCTAAAAATGTACGTATAACACACTGTTACAGAAAGTGGGATGATACAAAAAAGTGGTAAGGTGGAGGAGGGTAACATGTGTTCACACATCGCAGTTGTCACTATCTTGACCTTGCTGACAGTAATAACTTGGTAAAGTAGACTTGTGTTGTCATTTTCATTTTATGTTTAGTCGTTTCAAAGCCTGATGGTTTTATTGTTAGAGATAGGCTTTATGTCACCATCACCACCACCATGGTCCTGCACGCATCGGTGTGGTGACCCCTCCTGGCTGACCATATACAGTGGGCAAACATCCTCCCTCCTCTGGAGTCCTTGTCCTCCCACTTTCTCCTGTACGGCAGATAATGTCAAGGGAATTACCCTCTAGCTGGAAACTGTTGTCCAATATAATCAATCCCACGCTCGTGTCGACACAATAGCACACACAGTCTGATCACGAGGGACCCTTAGTTTTAAATGTAATATGGAATGGTACGTATGTTGCAGTCGGGTTGATTTTCTACTTGTTGCCAGTAACATACGAAAATTAAATGTAATACAGCTTTATCTTTGTAGTTTTCTACAGTGTATACTAATTTTTGTATGTTTTCTCTTGTATGCTTTTGTTGATTTCTTTTTATCACTGAACTTTCTACTATTTATTGTTACCTGACATGGTTGAAGTAATTGCAAAACATTATAGGTTCGCAGCTATATGGAGGGTACTTTAATCCCACAGGCACGACGGTACGACTCTTGAGAATGGCCATGAGCTTTTGGGTGTGATGAAGTAACCTACGATATAACCAAAGGTCCCGACCTCGAGTTCAAATGTCGTACCGTCGTGCTCAAAGTTTTTATTGGCGTACTTAAGGTTCATACAGGTGTGCATAAGGATCTCACCGTCGTCCTTGACCTTGACCTCCGAATATTGCCAGGAGCGAGGCTGCCAGTGTGTATGGCTGGCTACCATTCCCGCCCTTTGTACATATCGCACGACCCATAATCATAAGCAAAAGCCTTGGAAGAACCTTTTACTATTGAGCGTGCAATCCTACCCCGTTGATTTATCGCACTCTTTAATACATGCGTTTGATGGCGTACGATGTAGTACTTAGAGGAATTAGTTATCGTATCTCAGATGAATTTTCATTCTTAGAGATAAAGTTCATGGACTCACAATGCTGTGTTGACCTCCTAAAGATTATCCTTACATGTTTGAGGCCAAGGTATCGTACGCTGAGAGACTATTTATCGTGTTCTAGGGTGTAAAATTCTACCCTGCCCTGAGGGACGAGTTATCGTGCTCTGAGGGACAAATTGTCGTACTCCGAGGGACGGATTATCAACTCCAGGGTCCAGGATTTCGCATTCTGAAGTATAATTTTTTTTATGTTCAGAGGCCAAGTTATCATACATCTGGGGACAGTATAACCTACCTTACGTAAGTTGATGTATCATCTTCCAAGGGATGTGATATGGTACTTGGAGGAGCGAGGTATCATGTTCTCAGGGATAAGTTGTTGTACTTTGAGAGGTGGTTGTCATGTTCCAAGGGCCAAATTATCATACTTCGAGGAATGGGTTATTGTAAACAGGTGTCACGTTATTATTCTGCAAGGGACGGTTTATCATGTCAGGGTCTGAATTGATTAACGTGTAAGACGAGTTATTGTCCCCTGAGAAGTTATCGTACCTTTGAAGACGACTTATACCCCCCCCTTACGTAAGGAGAGATAACTTATCATTCTCTGTGGGACAAGTTACCATACGTTTAGGGAGTAAGTAATCGTACTGTAGAGAATACATTATCTTAAAGTTTTAAATACTCAGAGACATAAAATCTATCATACATAAGGGGACAGGTTGTTATCGTGCTTTGAGGGACTTATTAGCATTTCCAGGAAACTCGCTATGCATTAAAAAAAAACAAGTTATTTTACTCCAGAATAAAGGTCATCGTACTCAAATGGCTGATTTAAAAGATACGGCTACTTTAATACATTAGAGAGTTAAAAGACCATTTTCTAGGGTTCAAGTTATCATAATGAGAGCTTCAAATTATTGTACATAATGGTATTGCATTAAAGGGATAGCCATAGTATTCTGGGGTATAAGTAACCTTTCTCAACGGGTTAGCATAAGAGTTTGGTTTTCATTTACAGGAGGACTAGTTTTTTCGCACTCATGGGTACGCCATATACTCTAGTGGTCAAGATAGTATGCATCAGAGGAGAAATTATCGTGCTTAACGGAGTAAGCTACTGTTCCAGGAAACAAGAGATTTTACTCAAGGAGACAAGTTATTGTGCTCAAGAGAACAGATTACCGACTCACTGGAAAAAAAAAAAAAATACTGAGCGAAGGAAGACAAAGTATCGTACTAAAAAGGACAAGTTATTGTAGTCAATAACGCTCGTGAATACACATTACAGAAACTAGGGTGCTGCTCTCTTGTATTCAAGGGGGATATCCTTTGATATATAAGGGTCTAGGTACTTATGTCCCACTGAAGGAAATAGATTACCGTTATCATAACGAAAGCCTTATGAACAAGATGTTGAATTCCTAGAGCGCCTAGACATGGTACTCAAGGGGTTTTAACGGTGCGACATAAGCAAACCTTTGCCTGTCAAAGCGTTGCCTCTCACTGATTGACATCACGTGTCTTCTGATGATAACTTGTAAAACGCATGTGACGCTGCTGGCAGCCTAGTCCTCCTCACCTGGTCTGCCCATGGTGAGTCCATCGCGTCTCAAGTGGAGTACAGCGTGTGAAGGGGAGGACCGGGGGCAGTGACTAGACGCTCCAGCAAGGTCGTTCCACGCCCTTCCACCGCTCCCAGCTATGTGCCAGTGGACACACGAGCCACGATGTTGTCAGTGAAAACTGGTTGCAACAACACAATCCGTCAACACATTCTCGGGATTCCCTCGTATCAAATTCCCTTGATGGTGACGCAAATGGTTGCCGACTGCAGTAAGATGTTGTGTTGTGTCTTCTGTAGAATTACGATGAGACGAAAGGGCGGCAAATCTACGTAGGCAGTGGTGGATCAGCTGACTCTCTTGTTTTGTGATGAAGGTGTCACATTACCGCACCTGTGCCCTCCTGCTGCGGAAACTTACCTGGTCAGACCACGGCTCCTCAGTCGTATGCCAGACACGTACGTACACTTGCGTTTTTATGCACTACAATTTTGATGGCGAAAATCTTTGGTCTTGAGCAGGATTCGAAACCACAGTGAAGCAAGGTCCTAGAACCACTTGGCCATTAACGGCTCTCCCCTCTTCCTTCCACTCTTACACACACACGCACACACTCACTCAACAAAATAAGTGACTTTAAGCACTCTTTTAATGTCGTTCACTTACTACTTTTTCACTTCAAGTGTTATTCGTTTCAGAAAGATTCCCCAGTGATGCGAATTTAAAAAATCTTGGCCTCATCTCTCGGTTCGGTTAAGACAGTAACATCAGGCAGTCGCAAGTACCCGTAACGAATTAGTTCGCAGTGAAAGGATAATGAAACAAGCCAGTCTTGAAGGTTTATATTCCGTGGACGTGACCGGAGTGAACGCGCCTGATTTGTATACCCAACAGGAGGCTTTCGGACCCTACACTTATGACCAAACATTGTTTCAGTCCATCCCAGTCGATAAAGACGTCTTTACGCCTCACTACACTGTGGTGGGTTCATCACCAGTAAACTGTACCGGAAACCAGTAGAGCCGTCCTTCACAGGAGGCGAAGTATTCCAGTACGTCGTTGGTAACATCCTATTGATTTGATGATTATACCCGTAAGCTTTGGTCAGAATTGAGCCCTCTGGTCTGTGAGGGAAGTGTGTGACTGACACACACACACACACACACACACACATACATGGACGAACGATTGGCTTCATAATATCGCCTGCATTCTGACGGGAAAGGTAGATATGGCATTAGGATCACGTTCACCGTATAAAAAGGAAATGTGCTAAACCGCTTCTTATAAGAGAGGTGTGATATAAGGAGGCACAAGACCGCTGCTGCCTGGTCTGAGACACACGTTATGATGGTGAGGTGTTCACCATGATAACGGTCGGGTATGTTACCCGAGGGTAATGGTCTATCGTCCTCGGTGTTGACTCGCTGTTGAGCCTCAGAGAACTAACTCTGGTCTACCATCCGTTTATGGTTTACTGAGGGTATGACTCACCTCGGGTCTCTGTATGACCAAAGTCGTCCCCTCCATCCAACCATCCATCCTTCCTTCCTTCCTTCCTTCTATTCATCCGTCCATCCATCCATCCTTCCTTCCTTCTATTCATCCGTCCTTCCTTCCTTCTATTCATCTATCCATCCATCCATCCTTCCTTCCTTCTATTCATCTGTCCTTTGTTCGTTCTATTCATCTATCCATCCATCCATCCTTCCTTCCTTCTATTCATCCGTCCTTTCTTCCTTCTATTCATCTATCCATCCATCCATCGTTCCTTCCTTCTCCTCATCCGTCCATCCATCCGTCCTTCCTTCCTTCTAGTCATCCGTCCATCTGTCCGTTCCTTTGTTATCGTTCTGGAAACCATCAGTCTGAGCCAAAAGGCAGATATTTTTACGAGCTGAAACTCCGCATCAAAGCCTTCGCAGAAAGTTGTATGTTTCACCATATGTAGTCCCTTGTAAGTCGATCTTCCCTCCCATGCTGACCTGCGTGTAGAACCAGTAAGGTGGACCAACGTTGTCCTCAGTTAACACGGTGCTGCTGAAATACTCAGTTTGGCGAGGATTAATACTTGACAAGTCACTGTGCTGTTATCTGGATGTTACATGATTTTGTAATGATAACTATGAATATGCAAGCACTTTTATTAAGATGCATAATCATGATATCTATCGTTGCTGATAATAGTGATTATGGTGATCATGATAATGATGATAATAATGATAGTGATAATAATAATAATGATAATAGTAATGATAGTAATAACATTGATAATGATAAAACAATAATGATTATAATAATAGTAATAATAATAATAATAACAATAATAATAATAATAATAATAATGATAATGATAATAATAATGATAATAATAATAGTGATAATAATGATAATGATAATAATGATAACATACAGGATGGAAGAATCTCTCTCTCTCTCTCTCTCTCTCTCTCTCTCTCTCTCTCTCTCTCTCTCTCTCTCTCTCTCTCTCTCTCTCTCTCTCTCTCTCTCTCTCTCTCTCTCTCTCTCTCTCTCTCTCTCTCACACACACACACACACACACCTCACCTCACCTCACCTCTCTCTCTTCCCTCACCTCCCTCCCACCTTCCTAACCGATCTTCACTATCAATTCCTTCTTCCTCCCTCTCTTTACTCTCTCCTGTCATTTTCCTCCTATCCCGTATCTTCCATTGCCTCGTTTTTTCTAGCCTCCTTTCTCTCCCATTCTTTCCTATTCTGCCCTGACCTTGCCCTCATCCTCCACACCCTTCTCCCCACACAAGGACGAGGCCGCCCTCCCCCAGAACACATTCACAGGCCGGAAGACGTGTGTTGGGCCGCCCAGGTAGAGAGGTCTTGCCTAAACACATTACACACCCCGAGTGGATCTGCACCATACCCCTCCATCAGGATGCTGCGCGCGTTAGCTACCTCCCTAGGTCGCTGACCAGGTCTTATGAGTCCTTCCAGCGATGTAGTGCATCCTGTGTAGAGGATCTGTTTGTGCCATTCATGGGGGCGTGTATATTATATTGAGAGGGTCCTTCACTCATTGTTAAAGGGATTCTAATGTCTTGCCAGTGAAGGGATCCCGTGTGAGCCACTAACAGGGTTTCTTGTGTCCTTTCGGAGGGGCTACATGTGTGCCTTTGAGGGGATACCGTGTCTACTGTTTCAGGAACATGGTGTATCCAGTTAGATGCGTCCAGTGTGTGTGTGTGTGTGTGTGTGTGTGTGTGTGTGTGTGCTGCTGACTGAGTTCTGTGTGTGTAATTATAGTCTTCTGTGTGTTAGTTAAGAGGTGTAGGATGTTGGGTAGAAATGTGCATAGCATTAAAAAGGTCTAGTGTGAGTTGGTGCAAGGATGCTGTGTATCATTGAGATGGGTCTTCCAGGTGCTCGTGAAAGGGAGCGAGTGTGTGTCTCAGAATAGACCCTGAGAGTGCCATTTGAAGGGCTGATTGACATGTGCCGTTGAAGGTATGTGTATATCATTGAAAGGCTTCTTTGTTAATCACTGAAGAGACCCTATGCTCAAGCCACTGGAGACGCTCTTTTGTTCGGGTCAATACAGCAGGAGTTTTGTGTCCTCTGTCTGTTCCACTTATTTGTTTCTTTATGCCCCTTTTTGCCATAGAAGGGATTACTAAGAAGTCCTAAGCGTCATTTCAAGAGACTCAGCATCATTGAAAGAGTCTAGTCTGTGTCGTTAAAATGACTTTGAGTGTGTGTCATTGAAAAGAGGTGTTGCGTCTCACTGGATGAATCTCGTGTTTACCACTGACCACGTCTTGTGTATGACATAAGGGTCCCTTTATGTGGCACTGTATCGCCCTTGTGTTTACCGTTGGCGGTGGTATCTTGTGAGTACCGCTCAAGAGTCTTCGTGTTTATCATTGACTGGACCTGGGATGTTTCTATGTGCCACTCATGGTATCCTCAACCAGGTAGATTGTACCAGTGGCTTCAGGAGGATTTAGATCATGGATAAGTATGGCTGTGCTCGAGGACGCGCATGAGGAGTAGAGAAGATGGAAAAATGAGAGAAAGTTCCTCTCACCCAGTTAAAGCAGAATCTGAAGCGACGTTGTAAAAAGCGAAAAATACGTCAAGGACACGTAACGACGTGCAAGGCCTTACAGAACCCGGAGTGAAAGAAATAACAAGATCGATGGGCGAGGGAGGGAGCGCGGCCATGATGGGCGTTCATCCTCCTGAGGCTGTGGTTAGGTTCATCTTACTGACTTCTTACCTTTCCCTCCCTCCTCGAATCCTCTTCCATCATCAGCCATTACCTCTACCACCTCCACTCTTTTGCCCCCCCCCCTGTCTTTGTGAATGCCTCTTTCCTCATCTACAAGCAACTCAGTGATGCGTGATGGTTAGGACAACGGGAGAGGAAGCTGAAGGTGGGATGTTGATAGGGGTTGGAGTGGCTAGGAAGACCGGGGTTAAGGTCGCCGACTGGATAGAGTGAAGCATTACATTATGGAATATGTCCAGGACAGTGGCGGGTGGTGGTGTGTAGGTCACGAAACAAACCTGTTTCGTACATCTTCATCCCGTTTGATTTTTTAAGCTGTTCCTCATATCCTGTTGGTTCTAACACGATGGTCTTCACCCATTACCCACCACTCCTAACTCTTTCCCCGTTAGCCCAAACCCTTACCGTTAGTTTTCACCTGTTAGCCTTCACCAGCAATCCTTAACCTGTTCGTCCACACACGTTCGCCTCCACATGTTAACTTTCACATGTTAGCTTCCACAATTGTCTCTCAACTATTAGCCTCCATTCCCCAGCCTTCACCTGTCAGTCATCTTATGTCAGCCCTCACTCTCAGCACCCACCTGTTAACCTTCACCCCGTTAGCCTTCACATGTAGGTACACCTGTTAGCCTTCATCTGCTACTTCAACCTGTATAGTGTCCAGCTTTGAGGTTCCACGTGTTCCTTGAGAATAAAAAGCTTTCATATACTTGTTTAACCCATAAACCTTGACCTGTTTCTTTTGCTATGTTAGCCTTCCCCTGTTCGTATAACCCCCATGAACACGACGGTACGACCCTTGGGTATGATGGTCAAGCCTTTGGCCTAATACTTGAGGATCAGGTGAAAGACCACATCATCGTACTCAAGGGTCGTTCTCAAAGGCTACCACCCCGTGCTCATGGGTCGCACCATCGTCCTTGAGGGGTCGCTTTGTCCATAGGAAGTCGTAATGCGATGCAGTATGAGTACATGAGACCACGGTGTCACCAGTGTCCATGCACGGCAGCCCGCCACATCAACAGACCTTACTTACCCTGGAGCCATACGTGCGTCGAGCACACCTCGATAACTCACCGTGGTTACCTCCCAAGGACGTTGCGATGGGCTCTCACTCGGGCTAATGAGGCACCGTACCTCACCCTACTCTAACTAACCCATCATCAGGAATGTTATTCTCCACTCCAGCCGGGGGCTAAGGCAGTAATGTTTAGGGGTTATGACCATGATGACTGGCCTTCTCCAACTATGGCTTATGCTGTACAGCTGGTCATCACGCCCTCATTTGCCTGTGTGGGGGGTGACTGAAGGCTTCTGTCACTCTCTCCTTTTCTTTTACAAGCCATCTTCACGTAGGTGTTTAGCCTATTACTTCGTTTTTGTACGAGCAAATGTGAGCTGAGCCGCCCGATTAGATTCTGCATGCGTCTATTCATAGCACCCCCTCACCAGCACCACCACCACACACACACACACACACCAGCGTGGCAAGCATCAGTAGTCCACACAACACATGCAGCGTCTCCGTCCCGCATCGTGAGGCTGACGGGCGCCACCACCACCATCTGGCTGCCGCCAACCAGCGAATGCACGAGATCGTCCCACAGCGACTCATGAAGAGGAGGGTTTAAGTGGCTTTGCTTCTCAGTGTACTGTCTTGGGGGTTAAAGGAGAGAGAGAGAGAGAGAGAGAGAGAGAGAGAGAGAGAGAGAGAGAGAGAGAGAGAGAGAGAGAGAGAGAGAGAGAGAGAGAGAGAGTTGAACACCCTGAAGTTAGACGCTGGTTAGAGCGCCACCGCTGTCACCACCAGTTACAGCTTGTTTTGTTTTGTCTCTTCTTGAATCACGTCGTACATTTGTGATCAAGCATGCGAGGTTGAATTACAGTTATTGTTTTCATATGTACTTTGCAGCGCCTTCAGTTGTTTCTGTTGATAGTATAAACTGTTATATCTGGGCTGATATTGACATCCAAGACGTTCTACTTCGATTTACATAAAATCTGTAATCATGATTGCTAGTTTACTCGTATTCTCGTAGTTGTCAGAACAGAACTGAGTTATCTTGACTCTGCAACGATTGCTGCATTTTCAGGGAAGCTGGTGGGATATACTGGGCTTTTTTTCCCCCATGGCTCTCCCGGACGCTTCTCCTCACATATTATCCATTATCCTTCCTCTGTTCGTCTCCATCTTCATCCATCCGGTGCCAGGAAGGGGTTCATTTGCGTGCCTGATAGCAATCGTGTGAACTGGTCGAGTATACGCTTCTCATCGCCTGTATCATAAAACATTTTCGAGACGTACTTGAGGTCAGGAAAAAGAAAACGGTTCTAGAGACGCCTCACCCTGGAACGTGAACGGCTTACATCTGAGACGCACACGACCACCTCTCTCCTCGAGTGTGGCCGTAGAGGTGGACGGCGGCGTGGACTCATAGACGGATATAGTGTATGATATTGGCACTCGATCAACAGCGAGGGTTCCATCTGGTCTGCTAGAGCTGGGGAGTAAGTATGGAGAAAAGAGAGAGGTGAAGGGTAGCGTTAATGATGCATAGGAGATAAGGGATGAGGTGAAATGGGAGAAGGTGGAACGCTGGTGGGTGTGGGAGTAAACATGCGGGGAAACAAGGAAGAAAAAGATAGGAATGTGAAAGGGAACCTACGTGATATCCGGATGGACAAAGGAATGAAACGGGAGGTGAATATGGAAGGAAACATGATGGACGACGCAGGACATTATGGTCATCAGTAAGTGGACCAGGAACGAGGGAACCTCGCGGAACCAAGGCTGGTAGCAACCGAGAGGTTACATCCGCGTGCCGCCCCGGCCCTGAGCCCGACCCTCCTCCGTCGTGTACCCTGGCGGTAGCTTGGCGTTACCAGAGCGTGTTCAAGGTGACACCGCACCCGACACTTCACGAGCCATAAATGCCTGACCAGTACAAGTGCCCAGCGTTTCTCATGCGTTATCTTTAATGGGGAATCCTCAAACAAACTTCTCCAATGGGAATCCTCCGTCATTATCTCTCAGGATTCCTCAACGCTTGCCTCGAATGAGGATTCCTCAGCCATTATGTCCACCTGGGGATTCCTCAGCCATTACCTCCACTGAGGATTTCTCAGCCATTACCTCCACTGAGGATTCTTCAACCATTATATCCAATGGGGGGATTTCCTCCCTCATTACCTTCCATGAGAACTCTTAGAGCATTATTCCCACTGCGGACTTCTTGACCGTTACCTCCGGCTTGGATTCCTCAGCCATTCCCATCACATCTCTACGAGTGTGTTTCAGTGGGAGCCCTGTGAGGGATGTTGACCTTGCAGAATTTTAAATCAAGAAGAGATACGGCGTACTGGATATACGTGCTAAAACTGACTCTAACATAGAAACGTGGACGTGTCCATAACATAAAAATGTGGACGTGTCCAGCATTAAGTCTTTTTTTTCCCCCTTTAGTTTTGTCAGGAGTGAGTGTCTGTTGCGTGAAGCAGGGGAAGGAAAGCGAGGAATTGAGACGGTGAGAGTGACGAGGCAAAGAGAGAGTGACATAAGTGACGAGTGAGGGGAAAAGGAGACAGTGAGTAAGGTTGCCAGGAAAAGGTATACGAGGAGAGTACTCAGGCCACCTCCTGACGAGCATGTCCTTACGACAAGATCAGGTTATGAGGCTGTCCTATCGTGTGGGATACGACAGATAACGGATCTGATGCTCTGTGACGAGGGTATCTGCTGGAGGATGGTAATAGGATCCTAAATTCCTACACTGTATAGACAGAGACAGGATGGAACAGCAGGAGGCTCCTACCCACCCACCACTCCATCCGGCACATCAGCCCGAGCATCATGGAGTATAGAGAAAGTGTAACGATTTTCTGATAAGGAAAAGATTAATGGAAAACAGTTTTTGGCCGCCGAATACTCTGAGAAGGAGGTATGTTAGTCTCCATTCTGTAAAGAAAAGAGAAAGTGGAAATACGTGGATATTATATCGTCATTCTTGAACCGGCCCTGTTCATCGATAACCTAAATCATTAAATGACTTGTTTAATCATGATTTAAGTGAATGGATAAGAGAGGGAGAGAGGTGCAAGTTGAAAGAGTGAGAGGAACAAGTGAGAGTGGTTTACAGTCCCTCCAATAGATTTAGATGGCCAGTAACACCGCCCTGTGAGGTGAAATTAATTAAAAAAACAAACTTACTTTGCCGTACTTAATCTTTAGAAGCATCTCGTTGAGCCTCACTCAGGTCTCTTCTATTTGATATAAACATATACCAATGTCTCCCCTCCTGAAAGAAGTTAACATCACTTTCTGGACCCAACGTAACCAAAATGGGATTGAATTCGTTTACTTCGGTTTGAATAATTCAACTGAGTTGATTGGCAAGAATTTTCCTTTGTCCGGTCCTTTACCTTGGGTAGATAATGACAGTGAGCCAGGGGTCCGTCCAGTGTTTTACCGCAGTTCACTACTGATGCCACTAGGTGGCCTCGTCACCCAGAATATTCCCGGAACATGTCGTACCTTGACACAATTAATTTCTTTTAGATATCCAGATTCTATCTACGCTGCAGAATATGTTCCCTGTAAGCTCAGAAACCCTTACTGGTAAACGATTCAACCCTGTAAGTTCAGAAACCCTTACTGGTAAACGGTTCAACCCTGTAACTTCGGAAACCCTTACGATTCAACCCTGCAAGTTTAGAAACCCTTCCTTGGATACGATTCAAAGATTCTATAAAGATTATAATATCATAGATCAAAGACAGTAAAGTAAACAGTCAGGAAAAGAAGTTTATTTCTCAGACTCTCATTCTCTTGATCGCTTAGTCCCGTGAGTTGTTTTTATTGTTGTTCTTTTCATTGTTTCGCTAGAAGCCTTTCCTTCGAGCATTTATAATAAGAGGTAAATAACATTATGATATGTATATATACGCCGCCAGACAGTTCTCTTGAAGGAGAAAGTATGATGAACCAAAGTCACAAACAGTGGCAGAATATCGGGATGCAGAAGTCCCCATTGGCCTTCATGGATCCCATATTTTGATTCAAGTAGTACCACCAACCTCTTCTTTTTACTACCTCGTTTACCTCCCTCTGGTAAAAGTCTAGCGCACGCAGAAGGATACCCCTGGCCCAGAATAATGCACGTTCATGACAATATCTAATAAAACAAATAACGTGAAATATCTGACGATTAACATAATGTTTTCGTATTTTTTTTTTTTTCACTTTACGAATAGGATTTTAGTGTCAGTAGCGTGTGCCGCACGGACGTACGGCTCTCGCGTACCACCAATTGTCATACGCGTAGCACCGGTTGGGAGCCGCGGGTTCACCATACATGGGAGTAAATAAGTTTTATGGCGACGCATGCATGGGTATTTCCTGCTTAACGTTCCCGCTGTTCGCTCTCGCTGACCCTGTCACCAGGGAACTGGCATTGTGCTCGGGTCACGGCCGTGGCGGTGTGCCAGCCACGGAAGTTATGGTAAAGGGGACAGGTAGCTCCACATTCTACTCCTAAACATCTGCCAGCGAATGCTGCAGCTGGCTACTGATATTGCAGTGCTTTATGAAGACAATTTTCCTTCGTTAGTACTTCGAACGCCAGCTTGTGGATGGGTGAGAGTTGTGATTCTGTCCACCGTTAGATCATGTATGTTCTTCGCCCATTTTTACGTACCACAACACATTCATACCTTGTGGTCAACCTCTTGGACGTGACGGGACGACCCCTGAACACGAAAGTACGACCTTTTGGCTTGATGGCATGAGCCTGACCCATCAGAGTCGTACTCAAGTGCTGTCTCGCCATGCTCAGTAGGTAAAGTATATGAAGTGAGTGTGTGAATGATGAAGGGTCTAAGGTGTGAAGGTTTCATTTCGGTTTGCTGCAAGAAAAAAGCGTCGTGCTTACTGTACGCTGTGAACGATGGCTCAGATGAGGACACAGGATGCATATGAGGAACCAGACCATAGTGACTGAATTGTATAAAATCACATGATACGTAAGCCATCAAGAGGAAGCAGAGCAAGGATACCTCTCAGGTTTCAGAGACAAAACATTGTTATGGATGAAGTATTTACCGTACACATGTACGATCGAGAATTATCTCTCTGGATCTTATGATTACACAGTCGTCAGGTGCATAATGGTGGTCGCAGGCTGTAAGCGTAATGATACATCTTGTTCCTTCACTATTAACAAGAGGAGCAAAGAGCCAGGGATTTCCGTAGCCCAGCATGAGTCGAGCTACCAACGACGCGAGAGGGTCTTCTGATCATGTTGGTGGAGCCTTGCAGGAGATGGGTTGTATAATGCCAGGTTCCAGGGGTGAGACATAACATGAGAGGAGTGTTAAGGTGTCCTGAGATAAGGAAGGATCCAGGATCACGGACGTCTAAGTGGTGAGGAACACGCTCACTTGCTGCTGATGTGTCTTGAAAAGCAGAAACTACAGAACAAGAGGAAAAAAGATATGAAAATGTCACTGAATTTCCTTGAGCAAACTTCAAGTTTTACTGAGACGCGATAGGAGTGCAAATTATAGTTTGGAAGACACTCCCTTCTTTTGTTTCATCCTTCAATGGAGATTTTGATGTTTCTGTAATAAAGGAAGATACAGTAAATGCAACCCGTAAGACATTCATCATATTCAGTGAAAACCTGAAAAGTTCAGACCTGGTATTTTGTGAGTAATGCATCGGAATGGAGCATATCCCGAACGGGGCAAATATATGATCATCATTTGTATTATAATTATCATCAACATCATCGTCATGTATAGGTATAGTTGATCTCCCCAGTGATTATATGCGTCTGTGTTCAGGACTGTATGTGTAGGTTTACAGAGGAGAGTGTGGCGTTATCTCCAATTGTCTGGTGTGTGTATGTGTGTGTGTGTGTGTGTGTGTATTCAGGAAGGAAGTCCCTATCAACACCCCGCCTTATGTCTTGTGCTCCACGTCACGTCCCCGCTCTCCCCTCCCGTCTGGTCTTACTGTTGCTACATTCTTCCCCCCTTCCTTCATCCTTCCCTACTTACTCCTCATTTGTTCCTCCCTCATTCCTTGCTCCTCTCTCTCTCTCTCTATCTCTTCCTCCTTTCCTCTTGTCTCCCTTTTCCTCCCTATCCCCTTCATTATCATTTCTCCGTCGTCCATCTTCGTCTGTCGTCATTTCTGCCGTCTCACTCGATCTCAATTTCCCGCTTCCATTCCCTCCACTACTCTTACGTCTCACTCAGCCGTTCCACAAGACTAGGAAACCCTTCACTGCTCAGGAAATTACACCACAAAAACGCCTCATCCAAAAAGAGTAAGTGAAGATTTATGGTGCACAAATTACATCATTTTTTCTAACGTTTTCAGCGAAGATCTCGACTGATCCAAGCTATTCGGAAAGTCAGAAGTTGAGGATAGAAGATTTCGAAGTCATTGTTGTGGTCTGAAGTTAAACTTGACGATTCGGAAGTCAGCGGAACTTCCAAATCGTTCACGAAATTCATCACACAAGCCAATATAATAATCTTGGTGTTAATCAAAACAGTTTTCAAACAACTGATGAAATACGGAAGTGTCTGAAGATGCTTGCGAAACCCACCCCTGCTCATCCAGGTCACCGTAGTGCAGGTTTTGACCAAGTGAGGAACACTGACAACACGACGCATTATGACGGATGTCCGTTTCGTGTATACCACACATCTGTCCACTTCTTACCTATTTTCCTACTGTACCTTCCCCTAGCCAGTCGCCCTCCTTTTCCCTTCCTATCCACACAAGTTGGAGAAAAAAAAAGGGTCCTGATGTTTAGGTCTCCACCTTCGTCCCACTTTCCCCTTTTCCACTTTCCTCCGACAGTGTGTATTTTTAAGGTGACTGCCGCCGAGCCGCTGTGGTGTGTGTGTGTGTGTGTGTGTCTTGGTCGAAGCTCCTCCTGGTGCTCTTCCTCTACTAGTTCGCTGACTCACCTCGAGTCAACAACCCGAAACCATCGCTGGTGATTATCACCGGAAGGACGATCTATCTCAGGGTCGTTAAACCCCACACCCTTGAAGCAAGACGGTACGACCCCTTGGGTATGATGGCGTGACCTCTGACCTGACTCTTAATGGCTATTGAAACTATGACGCGAGTTTACTGAGGGAGTGATAGTCAATGATCGAGCTGCCTTGTTTGGCAAGGGTTTCCACTCCCGAACCTGGATAGTTTTTGAGGTTCCTTTGGTGGGGTCAGGGGTCATCTCCAGGGTCAGAAGTTCACGGTTGGGTCTGGCTGGACGTGCAGAGTGCGATCCTACCATCTGAATTTGGAGACCATGAGGCTAATGTAGTTGTTACATAATTCGTACCCTATAGTGTATATGTGTATGTGTTTTTGTGTGTCTGTGTTTTAGTGTATTTTGTCTGTCTGCTTACGTTTGTCTGTCTGTCCTAATGTATACCTTTTATAACATATACGTTTAATCTTTTTTCGATTTATCATCACTTTTCCTTGTTCTGTTCAGGCAGACGTCGGCCTCAGGTCTGGCGAGTGTTGCCGCCCGCCGGGGTAGGTTCGTGCTGGTCAGGGAGTGACGTTGTGGCAGAGGGGCGTGTGGTTCCTCATGTGGACGGCAGGTGAGTGCTGGTCAGGGAGTGACGTTGTGGCAGAGGGGCGTGTGGTTCCTCATGTGGACGGCAGGTGAGTGCTGGTCAGGGAGTGACGTTGTGGCAGAGGGGCGTGTGGTTCCTCATGTGGACGGCAGGTGAGTGAGGTGACGTTCCTTATTCCCGTGGGAGGCTGAGGAGTGACACCGAGGCCAAAGCCTGGCTCCTCTATCCCCTCTCAACTAACAGGAATAATCTTATACATTCTCTGTCCTATTCATGTCCTATTCATTTCGCTTTTAGGATGTTTGTTCAGTGTAGGAACAAAGTTTTAGTGGTGCGGGTTCAAAAAAAGAAGGTCTTTAGTTTTGCATCGAGTCTTTACTTTAGAGTTTAGGATTGGAAATTTGAATCATTGCTGCTAGGGATTAGAACCCTTATAAATTGATGGTTTAGGATTGGGACCATTTCATGATTCCTTAGGGTTGGAACCTGTATATCATAATAGTTTATCCCATAATCCTTTAGGGCTGGAGCTTTAAAATCATGATGATTTAAGATTGGAACCTTTACGTCATGATGGCTTTCGACTGAAGCCTTTATAAGATGGGTCCCCACAGTGTAAAACTCCCACCCCATACAGTACACACACACACACACACACACACACACACACAGCGTGAACGTTACTGTAGCCCACACATGTCACTATAATCCATCAGTGCAGGGTACGACATATACATTAAAACGCTGTGAAAAGTGAATCTTTCGCTGTTGTGGATATTTCCTCTTGCAACCTTACCAATACTTTTCACTGATGACTACATAACTCATTATAAAACATGAATGCACACATAATGTATAGAGCTATATGTTTAATATTTCTACATATGTCTTCAGTTGACGTAACAGCCATTAAGATTTTGGCCTACAAGTGTTAGTAAACATGGGATCGCCCCGCAATGCTCTTATATCACCAACTGTAAGATAATCTTGCTGCAGCATTTATTTTTTCTTTTTTTCAGCTAAGCTTTTGGACGTTGTCTTTTGCATACATGGAATGTTTTCGTAGTCGAATTTCCAGTTACTTAGTTGCAAAGAGGAGAGAGGGTCAGGAGGGAGGGAAGGAGAGCGGAGGGATCACGTTAATGACGGGTAAGGAGGGAGGGAATGAGAGCGGGAGGGACTGCGTTAATGACGGGTAAGGAGGGAGGGAAGGAGAGAGCGGGGATGGACTGCGTTCATGACGGGTAAGGAGAGAGGGAAGGAAAGCGGGAGGGACTGCGTTAATGACGGGTAAGGAGGGAGGGAAGGAGAGAGCGGGAGGGACTGCGTTAATGACGGTTAAGGAGGGAGGGAAGGAGAGCGGGAGGGCCTGCGTTAATGACGGGTAAGGAGGGAGGGAAGGAGAGAGCGGGGAAGGACTGCGTTCATGACGGGTAAGGAGAGGGGGAAGGAGAGCGGGAAGGACTGCGTTAATGACGAATATAAAAAAAGTAAAACGTGATGATAATGGGTGAGGAGGTATGGGAAGCGGAGGAACAGATTATGGCGACGGGACATATGTACCGGGAGTGAGAGACGGACGTCGGGGGAAGTGACGAACGTGCAGGAAAGACGAAATATGAAAGTGAAAGTATAGTGGAGACTTGAGAAGAAAATGAGGAGAATGAAGGAAGGTGAGGGGGGGGGGGCACAGCCCTTCTTCACTGTGAGTGTGTCTTAAGGCTGGTGAAGACAAGTTTGAATAGGGGAGAACATTTTCGCGTGAAAGGTGGGTGGGGAGAGAGAGAGAGAGAGAGAGAGAGAGAGAGAGAGAGAGAGAGAGAGAGAGAGAGAGAGAGAGAGAGAGAGAGAGAGAGAGAGAGAGAGAGAGAGAGGATAACGCAATACAATTGAGAGTCTAGCAGGCCGCAGACGCAGTGCAGGGTGTATGAAAAGAAAAAAAGTTTGGCGTTAAGAAGAAAAGACAGGGAAGACAGGAGACACACACACGGCCAGCGGCCTCTGAAGCCCTCAGTATAACCTGAGGATGGGTATATTAGTACTACCCTGGATCTAGATGAACGAGTGGGGGTGTATAACCACCAGGGAAAGCCGCCCTCCCTCCTCGGCTACGCTGCTGTTGTTCCTTGGAGTTGTGTAGTGTCTGAGGGAGGAGCAAGCCCCCCTAGTGGTCCACAGCATTCCAGCAGATGTGACACGCTGGGGTCATCTGCCACGAAGTGCACTCGTCTCATACCACCTTCCGTCCTTCTTCAGGTGTACAGCATCGTGACTGTAAACTATTTCGATGCTCCGGTCGTTCAACTTCCTCAGATATTAATCAGACACTCCGAAAAAAATATATATTGCAAACAAACAAAGATACGCTCTATTTAACCCTTTCACCTTCAGGTAGAGGAGGGGGAGCGAGCTATACCTCCCCTTGAGGGATCCACTGTACCACTACTCCCACACCATCAAAAGTTGACCCTCGATGCTCTATCACGTATAGATGCCATAGCCATCGTTCTTGTACATCGCTGTAGGGAGGAATAGTGTTGAGGCCACTCATGGTGACGCCGTCCATGTACAGAACAGATAGCTGAATGCCAGGGTCGTCCACAATGGCGAAGTTCCCCCTACACCATAAGAATGCCGACAGACGTGATCAGAAGGGGTTGTGTAACCTTCTCCTATCATTGGTTAGGTAAAGTTTAGCTAAAGGCTCGGCAGGAGCTTAGCCTGGCTTGGGGGTACCATAAGATGTGTCAGTAATGATGATCCTTCCATCCTTTGGGAAAATTTCACTGCATATGTAGAGGCACAGGTAACCTTGACTTCCTGCTGGGCTGTGGGTTTTTGCATTATACCGGCGGTCATGCCCGTGGTGGTGTGTTTAATTGTTGGTGATGTCGGGCATTTCCCAGGGTTATAGAAAGTAAACCTGTTTCGAGAGATGTGTGTGTGTCTCCTTGAAGTTTCACAAGTTCCGGGGCAAGTTCTGGGGGGGCCCAGTTTTGTGTGGTGAGACCGAACCCATCCAACAGATCAAAAGACCTGAACATATCTCGTTGGAAACTCAAACCCATCTTTCAAGGCAAGGACGCCATTCCTTCTTTTTCTCATGAGAGTGAACCAGCCTCCTGTGGCAATGACCCGGATCCATGCGTCCAAGACGAGACCAGAGCACGACCTCCCCGTCGCCCCATGTCACATGGATGACGTGGATCATGTGTCGTGAGAACGTCGCCAGTCTTAACCCTCACTGCTGCCCCCACGGTCAACATGACCCTGATCATCCTGTTCCCTCCCTTACACCCTTCCCCCCACCATACTCATCGTCCACGGGAAAACATATAGACAGATCTGATACCATATGCATATGAATTACGTCAACACGAACCAGAAGAAAAAGGAAAAAAGGAAGAATTATATTAAACGTTTGGTGAAAAATTGTGCAGTACATAATAAAAATTAATTAGTCTCCTACAAGCGTGTCCCATCATATCCATGCCTACAATACAGTACTACATATCCTATGAGATAATAAGAACTACGTATGAACTAGTGTTTCTTATGAAAGACACGTTCATACGCCTCATACATATTTGTTGATATGTGGTACTACACTGCGCATACGATGGTAAATGCTTGTTAGAGGATTGTCGGGTTGTGATGTGGCATGTTGGACAGCTGTGCAGAGAACAGCTGTGGGGAAAAGGTGTACTCCATAGGCCGCTCTGAGAGGTGGGTAAGGTATGGGGCGAAATTTCAGGGACTTTAAGAGAAGTCCTTGAGCGTCGTGGGTGAGCGAACATGTAGGTTTAGCAGCGACCTTGGCCGCCACTCTAAGAGGCCCGCGGAAGGCTATTGTGTACCTGTGTGGTGACTGGGAAAGAAGGAGGGAGACAGATGCCGCAGACGGAAGCACTCTCCGATGAGGACAGACGGACGAGCAGTGAGGCAAAGAAAGGAAAACAAGACAGACAGACAGACAGACAGACAGAGAGGCAAGGAGATCAGTGAAACAGAAGCAAAAGATAAACATACGTACATAACTATTACCTCCTGAAGCACAGTCCTCAGCAACACAACGCACATAAACAGCATTATATAAAGACAGGACAGACAGCGTCGTCACAGACAACCACGCAATACACCCGTGTACATGCCTCACGAGGTGAGTAGCGTTGACTTCACCGTACGACATGATCGTTAATCGAACCTTAACTTGTGTTCGCCTTTCGTTGTAAAGTATCCGTGTGCAGATTTTTTGTTAAAGGATTAGTGGATTTCCACTTAACAAAAGATTGGTTTATTTTAGTTCTGTGCACAGGTAGTAATATAAATAATTCTTGGAAGGTTAATTCGCCACGTATTTACGTTATTCAAAGACCTAAACGGATTCTGGTCAGGAGTTGTGGCGATGGCACACAGATGCATGCGTGTAGGTCAACAATCGCAGCAGGGGAGCCACACGGACGCGTCATGGAGCGCATGTTCCCTCGTACATTGTGGTCAGACTTCCTGCGAGTCGAGGGGCGAAGCTCCGATGATTACTGGACACTTTATGTCCCATTGTGTATATAATAAGAGTTGGAGCCTCCTCGCAGGACGGCCCTACCTACACCATCGACGCTGACTTGCATGTGGCCTCGGGGGTCTGGAAGAGAATGCTTGCAGACATGAAATATACGAGAAATACTCCCATCATTGGCTGTCGCAGACCCTAAGGCTTCGCCACATGAAGCCACACTTTTAACTCCATCAAGACGGGTTTGAAAATGGCTTCAGGGGTCGAAGGTCTTTAAGAATAACACTATCCATGTCTTCACAACATTTTTCTTCAGTGCTGTCTCTGAGTTACGTCATGACATAACTCATACAGTGTATGCCAGACTGGGAAGAGACAGACCGAGAACTGGTGTAGAGTCAAAGGTTAGGTTGTACCTAACCTAACCTCATGGCCTTTCGAGTTCCACCTTTTTTTTTTTGCCAAGTCCTTATATTTATTACCTGCAGTCAGGAATTACCCTCGTAGGAAGAGGAATGAATAGCAGAAGGAGGTTATGGGAACAGGAAGTAGGGTAAAGGGAGGAAAGAGGAACATAAGGAGGAGATTATGGTTAACGGGAAGAAAGATGAAGGAAGGAAGGAAGGAGGAAGTAAGGAAGAACATAAGGTGGTGAGTGAAGACTTGGGGGGAGGATGAGGCTCCACCCGACCTTGCTGGCTGGGCTTCAGTTACTCGAGACCTGCCGAGGGCCGGCCTAGTCTCGTTCTCTTGATCTCTTCCTCTCTCGTTACACTCACTCTGTTCTCGCTCACTCAAGGTCGATCACAAGGATCTTGATTGGTTTATTCCCTTTCTGTTCTCGTGCACTGTGGTCTCTGTCATTCTGATCCCACGCTGACCAAGATCCCTTGTGGTATTTGTCACTCTGGTTCCCCTCACCTAAGTCTCGTCCACTGTGGCCTCTGTCACTCTGGTCTCCTCTCCCTCAGCTGGGTCTCGCGTGGTCTCCTGTAACTCTGGCCCCCTCCTCACCCAGGCTTCGTTCACGTTATCTGATTCTTTCACGACGCGGTCTCGTCTCTGGCCTCGTATACCCTAATCTCATTTACACAGATACGTTGACGTGTCCACTCTGGTCTCACTCTTGCTCTGGCGTCACTGACATGCCCCATACTCTCTGGTATGATTTTGTACCCTCGAGTTGCTATTTGCTCTCTCTCTCTCTCTCTCTCTCTCTCTCTCTCTCTCTCTCTCTCTCTCTCTCTCTCTCTCTCTCTCTCTCTCTCTCTCTCTCTCTCTCTCTCTCTCTCTCTCTCTCTCTCTCTCTCTTTTTCATTCTAGTCTCACCCTTGACCCCCACCCTCCCTCTGGCTGCATCAGGCACCCTGGACACGTCTGCAGTCGCAGCCACAGGTCATAGCCGGAGGGTGGGCGAGAGGGTCGGGAGGGACGTGAGCGAGCAAGTCTTCCCGTGGTTAGGGATGTGCATGAGCGTGAATGATCCCGTAAATGCTGAGAGAACTGGGAGGAAATGAAGAGCCCGGTGTTTAACCCGCTAAGACTAACCTCCCGATGGCGGGGAGAATGTGTTCCACATGAAGTTTTAATGAGCCACACACACCTTTGGACACACCCCCGGTAGTAGGCAAGTGGAGGCTGTCTTTGCAGATTTCTCACCCAGCGTACAATAGACACACACACACACACACACACACACACACACATACGTATCTTGAGGTCACATGAAGTACTACGGCAGCTGTAGCCATCATCAACCCTCACTCCCACGACATTCCGACTTGCTCCGTTTTCTGTGTGAAGGGGAATGTAAACAGGGGTCCACACATGCCTCCTCGATCGTCATGATGTAAAGAAGAAGCAACGAATTCGCACGATTCTCGCCACTCAGACGTCTCTCACCACCCAAACGTCTCTCACCACTCAAACGTCTCTCACCACTCAGACGTCTCTCACCACTCAGACGTCTCTCACCACCCAAACGTCTCTCACCACTCAAACGTCTCTCACCACTCAAACGTCTCTCACCACCTAAATGTCTCTCACCACTCAAACGTCTCTCACCACTCAGACATCTCTCACCACTCAGACGTCTCTCGCTACCCAAACGTCTCTCATCACTCAAACGTCTCTCACCACTCAAAGGTTTATACAAAAAAAATGTTGATTAACTTTCCTGACTCTCATTACCCAGAGGATAAATGTCGGTTCCAATGAGGCATATATCATAAAGTTTTCTCGTAACATTGGACCATCCCTTCACTCTCCTATTCTTACTCAGTCATGTATCCCGTTAATGGGAAAAGCTAATGTTTGCACGTGCTGTTCCTGAGAAGCTATTCGCATATTAATGTTGCTTATGAAACTACATCAGCATTCTCACAGGCTGCGTCTCGTGCAAAAAATAAGGAGGATTTCAAGGATTTGCACAGTGGTTATCAGGTAGCTGTCCCACGATGCTCTGACGTTGCCTAAAGTATTCGCGGGATTCATTTGTTATTCACAGAGTACAGCGGCAGTACACTGGAGGTTCATGATGGGACAGAATCCCTCTCATATACTGGCCGACACGCTTACACGAAGGATCATGTTATATAAGGTGATCAACATTTGTGATTGAGAGGATTTCGTGACTAGATGTTTTTTTTTTTTTTTTTTTTCATAGACTATCGAACAAATCATTCTTATCTTTCATATAGCTACAGTAGATATTACCGTAAGTACTTCATGATATGATTAGAGTTAGGTGAAAAGGATAAAAGAAAGATGAAGAGTATACACAGATGTAAAGATGAAATGCAGTACAATATCTGAAAACCGAAGGGGGTTACGGATACCATACACCTCGTCTCCTACCTTATACATAGTTTATGATCGCAGTTTCAGTATATTAGAATTAGCGTAAGGTCATGAGAGTACATCTCCACTGATTGATTATCGTAAAGGGATGCACATGTGCACACCTAAGATTACATTAAAAGTTGAACGTGACCGTCACATGTACACACCTAAGATTACATTAAAAGTTGAAGGTGACCATCAGACTCATGAACGTGTTCAACCACATGTCATCATTAGAACGTAAAGGATTACTACATTTAGTGGTCCTATGTTGCATGGCGGTCATTGTTAGATAGTGAGCGACGACCAACAGGGATTCAACATGTGAATTCCGTGAATCGAAAACGAGAATAATTTAGGACAGGACTTTTAATGTAGGTCTTCGACCATCACAACTGCGCTCCTTCCTTAACTCGATTGTATATCTTTTTCCTCCTCTTCTATTAGCATTTTCAACATTCATGTCTTCTTTTTTCTTTTTTCCTTTTTTTCGTTGTCTGTTACCCAATTCAGATGTATATAACTTTCCCCATGCTCCATACTGCATAAGGGAATGGCGTTTTGTGGTCTTTCACTGTATAGATCAATGCGTAAGAGGAAGATCAGTGGTGAGTATTGGCATCGGTGGGCTAGAGAGAGAGAGAGAGAGAGAGAGAGAGAGAGAGAGAGAGAGAGAGAGAGAGAGAGAGAGAGAGAGAGAGAGGTCATCACGATATCCCACAGAGGTCGTTAAGTGATAACCGTAGAACCATCATTCACATGGCAGCCGTACTTTCACCTCCTCACATTTATGAGTTAATATTAGTCAAGCTTGGGGTGGGGGATGTATATACCAAAATTATATTAAAGAAGATGGAATGTAAGAATCTCTCTCTCTCTCTCTCTCTCTCTCTCTCTCTCTCTCTCTCTCTCTCTCTCTCTCTCTCTCTCTCTCTCTCTCTCTAGGCTTGTCGTAGGGCGAAGTCTTGTCAGTCTTCACACTCTCTCTCTCTCTCTCTCTCTCTCTCTCTCTCTCTCTCTCTCTCTCTCTCTCTCTCTCTCTCTCTCTCTCGACTAAAGGACGGCTGACAGTCTAGGGTCACACCATTATCTCCAAAACCACCCACCCAAAATGTATCGCGACCGAAGTGGTGATGAATGATGGCGTGGTCCATTACGTGTATATTATTATCATCTCCCCGTCCATTGGCCTCAGGGGGTCTATTACCATTGACCATGTTAGCATCCCGGCAGTTTATAACAGCAGCAACTTAAGTTGTGGCCAAAGCAGCACTAGCAGCAGCAGCAGGAGAACTGCATAGACTAGGGTATCAGAGGCAACAGATCTGCTTACACATCAGCAGAGAAACAGATTCAGCAGCAGTGCTTACGTGGCACGAACAGCAGAACCAGTTGCAGGGAGTGGATAATTTAGGATCACAAACAGAGGAGAGACAGCAGTAACAGCAGGAGCGCTCCAAGCAGATACTGCGGCCGCAGCGAGGGCAATAACAGCAGGAAGAACAGCAGCAGAAGAAACACAGAAGGTTGACCTCAATCATACTATACGTAACGGCTTGTACGCCAACAGAAACAGCCTCAGAAACCAGAAACAGCAGTAGCCACAACAGAGGCTGGAGTCAGAGGAACAGTATGCTGAAGTAGGACCTCCAAGTGATGGCTGTGGTGAGAGCACAGCATTTTACAGCCAAGAGGCTCAAGTTACCCTCATGGTTGTGCTGGTGTCCGTGGCAACCGACATGACAGCAGAATTACTGAGGAGAAAATACCTGGTGATCGATCGTCCTGCTCTTCCTCATTAGTGTTATCACTGTCACCAAGTCTAGTCCTCTGTAGTGTCGTTGAAATCACCACCACCACCACCCACATTGGCTTCATCACCATCACCACCACCAACATTGGCTTCATCACCATCACCACCACCAACATTGGCTTCACCACGACCACCAACATTGGCTTCACCATCACCACCCACATTGGCCTCATCGCCATCACCTCCACCAATATTGGCTTCACCACGACCACCAATATTGGCTTCACCACCACCACCCACATTGGCTTCATCGCCATCACCACCACCAACATTGGCTTCACCACAACCACCAACATTGCCTTCACCACCACCAACATTGGCTTCATCACCACCACCACCACCAACATTGTCTTCACCACGACCACCAACATTGCCTTCACCACCACCAACATTGGCTTCACCACGACCACCAACATTGGCTTCACCACCGCCAGGATCCAGAGCGTGGGTCAGCTGGCTCAGAGCAGGTGTGCGAGGGGCACGTCGTCACCCGGGGGTGTGGGGTGAGGTAGGGGTGTCGTATCTCAGGTGATCCAACGTGTAATCATCATCGGTGGGTTTTTCTTTGGCCCGTCAGCCACACTCCACTCCACGGCTCCGTCCCCGGCCAAGGTCGTCCGGTAACGCGGTGCCACCGTCTGGTCTGCTACCGCTACGCCTGACCTCATAATACATAATAACACACACACACACACACACACACACACACACACACACACACACACACGCGCGCGCGCGTGCGCGCGCGCTTGAGGGCGTGGAGGAAAAGGCGGCACTGTGGCCACTGGAGGTGTGAGGTTCGCGGCCATGTGGGGGCCACAGGTGATGTGGGCGTGTGGGGGTCCACCTCCATAAGACGTGTGGGAAGGGCGTTGGAGGCCGGAGGAAACCTCCGTTGCTTCCTCTCGAAGTCTCGTACAACGGGAAGGTGAGCGGCAGGGAGCTCGTGTGTGTGTGTGTGTGTGTGTGTGTGTGTGTGTGTGTGTGTGTGTGTGTGTGTGAGTTTGAACGGGTGAAAGTGACCAGATGATAGTGAAAAAGGTTAGAGTGCGCAGATGAGAGTAACTGAGAGTGATGACCAGGTTGGGGGCGGGGTGGGGTAGTGATACCGAAGAGATAGTGATGACAGGAAGATGACCCAGATGACAGTGATGACCACCAGGTGATGACAGTGATAACCACCAGGTGAGGGCATTGATGACCAGGTGAGGGTATTGATGACCAGGTGAGGGCATTGATGACCAGGTGAGGGTATTGATGACCAGGTGAGGGCATTGATGACCAGGTGAGGGTATTGATGAGTTCGTGGGAGTGACCACACTCCGGCAGGGCTGATGGCTGGGTGAGAGTGATGACCAGGTGAGAGTAGTGACCAGAGAGAGAGAGAGAGAGAGAGAGAGAGAGAGAGAGAGAGAGAGAGAGAGAGAGAGAGAGAGAGAGAGAGAGAGAGCAGCCACCCAACACATTGTAGTCAAGGTTAGAACTTCACTGTATGGACACGTATGGTCGAGAGTAACACCTGTGTTAGTGTAGTGTCTGGCACGTTATAATTGGGTATGATTGTTTTATTATTATTATTATTATTATTATTATTATTATTATTATTATTATTATTATTATTATTATTATTATTATTATTAATATTATTATCGTCATTATTATCATTATTACCCATTATCGATTTAAAGTCAGTATGATTCCTTAAGACGTGTACGTTAACAGTCCACGTGTATGTGTCAAGAAAATGATAACTACCAAAGTTGATAATTGATAATTAGACTAATTAGTGAACAAGATTAGTAGAGGGTGTTACAACCCCTGATGACGATGAATGTCAAGACAGATACAAATCAATGATGACAGTGATATTTTTTTTTCAGTGATGAAAACCGACAAATGACATTATAGGCAGCAGAACTGAGCTGTCTGTAGTGAACTTATTTACTGCAGTGATGCCAGAGATGAAGCGACTCACTGTGGTGTCTGTATACCCCAGTACCGAAGGGCAAATGGTCTATGAAATATGGCCTTGGTATAAGACCTTTTCATTACCGTACCTTGCCACACCGTGGTCTTAGTGATGAAAGGCTCATGCCCATATACCTGCTCGTTACTTTGGAACAAAACAATATATGATCAAGGCTCCTCCCAACCTCCCCTACATCAGTGATCTACCAACCCATTCTTCCCTGCTGGCCAAGTCTTACACGTTACGTCGAGGTGGGAGCAGCTTGAACACGGTGCTTACGGTGGTGAGACGGCGGGGGCAGTAAGGTCAGAGGTGAAAGATGGGCTGAATTCCTCCAGTAACCCTCTTGTTACCCGGCTGACGTGAACACTGACCACCTTCGTCCTCGAGAGGTGAAACTGTAAGAATCTGCCGATCCGACTTTGGTCTGTGAGTCACGTACTGATTCCCTTCAGCAAGATTACTTGTGAATCGAATTATCATTTCGATTACATATTCAGATCCTGTATTCAACTTGAGAACGTTCAGAACTTCTACAGATACAGCGTCCAGAACTATATTTGCCCGAGTGTTTTTTACACATCTTTTAAAACGAGATTCTTTTTTTTTTTCAAAGTGTCGGACTGTCGTCAGACATTTCAAAGTCGTATATTAGTCTTAACGTCCACAAATCATCCCTCTTCAGAGTGGTCGTCACCTTGGAATTATTTGCTGTATATCTGCGAGAGAGATTTGCGAAAACTTGGGAGTCATCACCTGGACGTGCGGGGGAGAGACGCCTTGACCTCCTCTTTTGGTGGCCGAGCTGGTGAGAATGGCCAGTTAGCTTGCGTGTGCCCCCCTTCACCACCACAGTATCTACTCGTGCTACGCACCCACTACCTCTGGGGGGGGAAGACTTACTCTCCCCCTGTGGGGAACACAAGATGCTGCGGACTGACGGCGTTCCTTAGCCTAATATATCCCTAAGAAGACACACACACTATCGCGTGATGGAGCACCCTAGAACTCGAGATTAATCTGAATGGTCGCTTGACACATGACGTGGCTGGATCGGAGCCTCGGCTGAGTCACTGCAAACATTTACAGCACCTTGGTGGGAGGAGGAGAAGAGGCGAAGGTTTGCGTTACGTGCACACATACATATGAACGACACACATTACCCTGATCAAGGTGGCGGACTGCGCCAATCACCCGTGGTAGTTTCCGACTTTTCTGCTAGACGGACGACCGACCGACACCCCCTAACACCCAACCCATTGTTTTTTTTTCCTCCCTCTCAAATCTAGCGAACAAATCAACACTGGCGCTACAGCCTCCAAAGGGGCAAGTGAATGCTGAGAGGCCAGACCCAGTTGGATTGGTAGAGCTGGTGTGTGTGTGTGTGAGAGAGAGAGAGAGAGAGAGAGAGAGAGAGAGAGAGAGAGAGAGAGAGAGAGAGAGAGAGAGGGGATCTTTTCGTGATCTCAGAAATCTTTCAGTTTGTAAAAGCTTAGACTCCTACTCCAAATAGGAGTAGACATGGAGATTTTACATTGGGTTGTGTGTGGGTTGACATTAGCTATGCCTTACATATGTGGTCTGTCCGTTGAGCATGATCAAGTAGTCCCTTTTGCTGTTTTCCTGTGTTCGTTCAGTTGTCTGGCTATTTCTATCTACTTTAAAAAAAAAAAAAGTAGTTATCAGTGTTACTCTAAAACTAAAAGGAATCAGTCTTTTACCTTTGATTCGTTTTCTCTTTTGTTCATTTTCAGAAAAAAAAGAATTAAGTATAAGTCCACTGACATGGAATCAAGCCCCACCCACCTCATAATAAACCCAGTGTCCACAGGGCTACATGGGCCGGGAGCCCGCCCTAGGGCAGCTCGTAGGAGTTCTGCGGTGAGCAGCCGTCCCCCGGGCGCCTGGTCAACCTTCACTCCCTCCCTCCTCCTTCCCAGCCTCCTCTTGATGATGATGATGATGACGCACACAGCTTCACCCACACTCACCTTCAACCCTTACAGCCTTATTTACACTCGCGTACCACCACCATCGTAAAGACTCCACACGCGTCGCCAAACAATCGCAATTTGTTTCATACTTATACGCGTGGTGAGAAAAAGAGACACTCCTCTAGTTGTGTGTGTTGAATTTGTCTTTGGATTTAAGCTTTAAAGAGCTATCTCGCGGTAGAGGATTGTTAAGGACGAGGGTGATAGCAGGAACCTTGTGAGTTCCCTGGTAGGCATGGCAAGGGTTTGAGTAAACCTCCTGTTGGACGATACCGCTGGTCACTCCTTCTGCCTGAGACGTCGTGTGGGGTGATGGAGACGGCTAACCTAACCTGGCCGGTATAATGCTTGCCGAGCACTGCCTTTTATTTACTCCTTCAAGATCCTTTATTACTTCTACTTCTTCAGTACGACGCTGCACGCTTTTGACCTGACCCTTGAGCTTGGATCAGAGGTCAAGCCATCACCCATAAGGGTCGTACCGCCGTGCTCAAGGGTCGTACTATCGTGCCTCAGAGGTGTAAAGTCAATAACGCTGGTTCTCTGTGAATGACCGTAACATAAGTTGCCCCACCATTTTCCAGGGACGTCTGTGGAGACGTCTGTTTAACCTTACCGAAACGTATTTTGTTCTTCGAGACTCGGGGGTAATGGCAAACCTCCAATTTACGAAGACCCGTACTACTAATGACGAAACTGGACATAATTTCTAAGGATTCACTCAGCCCGTCTCTAAGCCAACGTACGCTGATTTGAGGTAGTTTCAACGTGTTATGTGTCTTCCCCCCTTTGTTTGCATACACATGAAGTGCCTGCAGGTGTTTATAGGTGATGAAGGCCAGCGGAAAGACCGCTTGGTCATCAGGTGTGCTGGCCAGCCCTGCCAATATCAGGCAAGTCGTTGTAGACACCATGAGAGACGTGTTTCATAACCGGTATATTTAGGGATGATGTACGTACGTGCTGGTATGGTTACATCTCTATATTTTGCGAGTGGTTGTAAATTTGGAATCAGAGTCAGCTGAGATTTATTTTCTTTTCTTCATTATATAAATAGCTTGAGTGACTTTAAAACGCTGCAGCTGCCTATCTTCATATTCCATGCGACCTAAGTTGTCAAGGAAGGAAGGTCCTGGAACCGTGATTGGTTAACTCTGGTGTTATCTGTGATAGTGTGGTTGTTGTTACGTCTGCAGCAAGAGTGTAGGCTGATGTCTGTGTGCTGGGTGCGGTATATTCGCTGATGTTTTTCATAATTCATCTTACTTGTGTGTTCCTGTTTATGAGTTATGTCGTTTGTTGACTTGTGTTCATCGGTGTTCTCGTGTGTTCACTCCTGTTCATCACTATCCTCGTCTGTGTACTCGTGTTCTTCATCCACCTCACCTGCTTACTCCTCTTCATCCACCTCACCTGCTTACTCCTCTTCATCCACCTCACCTGCTTACTCCTCTTCATCCACCTCACCTGCTTACTCCTCTTCATCCACCTCACCTGCTTACTCCTCTTCATCCACCTCACCTGCTTACTCCTCTTCATCGGTCATCCCACCTGTTCAATCCTGTTCGTTGCTCACCTCACCTGTTTTCCTGTTCATTATTCACCTTACCTCCGCCACACTGTCACCCCTCCAGAGTGTTCCTGAGAATGGTACTGAATCATATTTGCAATGTTATCTAAAGATCTGTCAAGGCTAAGCTGCAGAATCAGTTGGTGTCGAAGCCTGTGAGAAAGAGTGTCGAGCTGCAGGATCAGTTAGTGTCGAAACCTGTGAGAAAGAACTTGATACTATGGACACCGTGTGAAGCGGATGCGATCCAACTCCCTCATATGATAGGCAGATTGATATCTTATGTGTGTATCATATCCTCTGCTACCCTTGTTATTATTTCCTTTTTTCACAATGCATATCACCTCAGCGTCATGCCATTTTTCTCCTTGAGTTCTCTTGTTTTTCTTACACAAGTTTTTATTGTTACCTCCGGCGATATTGTTACTTCTTGTTCTCCACAGACATTAGATGCTTATCCATGTTATCCACCCTCCCTGAAGAACATCATGAAATGGATGTGTCCATCTTATCTGAAATAACCTTCTCTTCCGTGGATGTCATTCACGTTTGGTTCCACAGAGGAGAAGCTTTGTTCTATGAACCCTCTTCCCAAACTCGGTCGGTCTGTCTGTGTCTTCTTTCAGTCATACATATATACACACAACACTATATTTAACCCGAGGCAACATCCTTACCGTATAGTCTGTTTCCTTCCGCTGCAACTCCCTTAACGACCCCCCTCGTTAATTCTCTTGTTCCGTCTCTCTGGCACTGTCTTCCTCCTTTCCCCGTACCCCACCTGTGGCTTGCTTTTGTGTGATCTGTTCACTAGTACCGCTCAGGGTTCGTCCTTGGCCATTTTCCTGTTTCTGTTCGTTGCATCTGTTGGTCGTATGCAACGGTTTTCCTGTCTTTGTTGTTTTACCTTCATTATCATAATATAAGTGTTTTCAGCTGGAGATCCAAAATCATTTATGTATTTACCGATATGTGACTTGAATTATCTGTGACTTTATGTCTACTCGTGTATGTGTGTGTGTGTGTGTGTGTGTGTGTGTGTGTGTGTGTGTGTGTGTGTGTGTGTGTACTATTTGCTCTTCTTCTCTCTCTTCTTTGTGTATCCATCTGCGTGTTGATCAGTATTTGTCTCTTTGTCAGCCATCTCGTCTGTCTTATGTGATATATGATTAGCTGTCGGTATGTTAATGTCATTTCATTGTCCGGCTGACGCGTCACTTTCCCCTCGGCCTGGCTGACACAAGTGTCAGGGCCGGTGACACGGGGCGTGACACTGCAAGACTGCCTTACCTCCCTCCTCCACACCTGACACGCCCTCTCCCACCTTCTCAACTACTCTCCCATCCTACCTCGCGTTGCTCCTCGCTTTTTTCCAGCATACCTTCCTCCTTTCACTCTTCCTTTAGTCTCTCACAGACTCTCTTGTTTCCTCAGAGTCTCTTCCTACTCGTATCACGCAGACATACACCCTGATCTTTCGTACGTATATGGGAAGGTGAGGAGGGTGATGTGAGGAGGGTGGTGCGAGGAGGATGGTGTAGTGCTGGTGGTTGCGTTATGGTTTGGAAGTTGTTTTGTGATGGTCTGGTGGTGTGGCGAGGAGTGCTGCAGGTGAGGGTGTGGTACAGAGGAAATAAGACGGTGTGGAACTGGTAGTGTGAAGTGTGATGTAGCGGTTGTGGTGTAGTGGTGGTGTAGTGTGCGAAAGGAACGGTATGGTGTTGGATGTAGTGGCTGTGGTGCTAAATAGCGTGGAGGTGGTGTTGGTCTGGTGATGTTGCTGAAGCGGTGTGGTGTGTGTGGTTCGGTATAGTTTAGAGATGGCGTGTGGCAGGCTGTGTTCTTGTGGTTGTTTGATGCGATGCGGTAGTAATATGTGGTACGTTGGAACATCAGTGTCACTTGAAACGCGCGTGCGGCTGTGGTGTGGTGGGGTTGGAGCCGAAAGACGTGGCAAGGTGGTGGACGATGGAGGAGTGGTAAAGCGAGGTGGATAAAGATGTAGTAGTGATGGAGGGTGGTTGATTGAGCGAGTGTAGGGGTGTGGTGGCGTTGAAGGCGAATATGTAGTTGGGCGGAGGGGGTTAAGGTATTCGGTCAAGCAGAAAGCAGTGAAGGTAGCAATATGGCTCAAGTCACCAGCATTAAGCACAAGGGCACCGTCCCAAATGTACTGACCACCTCGAAGGTTGTCATACTCTTCCACCAGATCAAGAACAAACTGTGAGTCGAAATTATTGTGTTATCGATACAGTTTACCAAGAGGTCCTCCCTGGATGTCATACTGTCTAATATTTCAGTTCTCATATCCTCAATATAAATTGTATATGCATTCAGATTCTCATTTATCTACCCTGTATTTCTTTTTACTTACTTTTATTCTGTAGGTACGTTTGAGCTTATGGAGGGAAAGTGGCAGGAGGAGGCAAGCATTTCATCACTGAGGCAGGATGGCACGAAATTGTTAGTAGGGGTACCCTTCCCCCTCCTTCGACAGCTCTCTCTCTCTCTCTCTCTCTCTCTCTCTCTCTCTCTCTCTCTCTCTCTCTCTCTCTCTCTCTCTCTCTCTCTCTCTCTCTCTCTGTGCTTGCTTTATTCGTCTTCTTTCTTTATGTCTGACCCTTCTCTTCCTTCCCCTTCTCTCCTGGGCCACTCTTCATATAAGACTAAGGAGCATAAAGCTGATGCTCTGGTTACGTATCATTAACCAGTAAGACAGTCAGTAACATTTACGACGGGCCTGGACAGCGTCGGACGCCCAACAGCGGACCACCATGCATTCATCTTCAGCCAACCCTTCTCGTACTGTCCATTAATCCTCGAGTGCTTTATAGTTAAGAGTCGAACGCCCTGTCTGATCATCAATGTCTGCCTGGCAGTGGTAAGGAAAAGACGGCCAAGTATTAGTGACCAGAGTATAAAGATTGTAAGAAATACGTTTGCTAAGATAATGATGACTTCGAATAAGACATCATGTGTCAAAGATCAACCTGACTGGCAGCATACTCTTTAGAACAGTTATCTTAGAACACTTGCTATACTGTACAGCATTTAGGTCTGCCTCAGAACGTATTCGCCACACAATAGCTTACAACGCTCTCTTGAACAGTCAGCCTAATTCATGTTCATTTTCCTCACAACACCATTCCACATCACACCCACAACACCATTCCACATCACACCCACAACACTGTAGGGTCATCGTGTTCTCTGCTGATTGATGGGGCGTGGAGGGCAGGCTCTAGATCTAGTTGGTAACGGTCGAGACTTAAAAAGAGTCTCAGGAGATGAGGCATTGTTGCCCCGTTAATGAGGCGTAACGGACGGCGCGAGTGACAGCCGCCGGCGGCCGACCCCCGCACCTGACAATGGCCCAGAGCGGGAGAGCTATTCATGTCGCCGAGGTGAGCTGATGGTTCCTTTGTCGGAGGTTCTGAGTGAGGATAATGGTTTAGTTGAGTCCTGTGGGGCTGGTTGAAGGAATTCAGATCGAGTCAACTTTATTCTCTTAATTCTCAATAAAGATATTGGTTGGTTAGTTGTATAGACTGGCTAAGAATGTGAAAATGTATGTAGAATGAGTTCCCTGGACTCAATAGACTAAGAACAGACACCAATCAAGAAAATGGACATGAAGAATTGAGATGTAACAGCAGACAACACCATCAAACACAACTGAAAAAAATAATATGGACGCACTGAGACCCGATCTAAATCGGAGTTTGATTGTGGTTTTCGGCGGACGTGGCAACTTGGCGCTGCCGTACGCCAGATTCAAACCCAAGCTTGGCGGGTGTCGATGATGACGGGTTATGTTGACATTCCAATAGTACACTGAGTCTACCTACCACCAGGCCGTCCAGAGGCCCGTACCAGGATGGACCTGGGACCGCTCTACAAGCAAATGAATGAGGGAAGTCAAATACTTTCTATCATTATCATCACTATACCAAGGGCAGGAAACGTTTGGAACGAAGTGAAAGCAAGATGGGGAATAACGGTACGCACGAAAGTGCTTGAGCGAGGCAAGCGGTGCAATTGTTCATGAGAATGACTAGAATAATTGTTGATTTCAAATATGTGAATATAGTTAATATAGTTAAATATAGTTAATATAGTTAAATGCATGGTTCAGTATATGGAATGGCTCTTGTGCATGAGAGGGTAAGTGCAAATTCCAATTGACAACAAGTTGTTTGGCTGTTTGGACTTCAAGGCCGATCGATCAACTGCCTTGGTCATTAAGGCCATCAGCGTCAAGTTATGCAACGAACAAGCGAAGAACGTTGGATACCTCACCTCCTCCAGGTGTTACAGATGATCCTAAGACCATATGTTTGTGGCCCCATGATGAGGAGGACTTTGGAGGACTGAGAGATTCATTGTTTCGGAGGTGATTCGATGATTCACTTGGTCGGGATAACTAGAGGAGGTAGGTGTTGTGTTCCCTGTGTGTTAGATGGCTGAGAATCCCTCACCATACACCGGTTTCTTCTTCTTTTTTTCAGTGATATCTGGTTCAAAATAGTCATATAAATGTAAGCGGTGAAATACTTTACTAATCTTCGTCAGAGGACGACGCGTTTGTGTAAAGTAGAAGAAAAATGATTATTATGGTTGAGTGCGTCACCAGCGGGAGATCCCTTATGTCGCACAGTGTAGCCTATGCTTAACTCCTGACAATGCCCGGTAATGGCGTAATAGGTATATGGGCTGGAATGTTGCCGACGGCGGAGGGCTTATACAGTGTTGTAGCGGAGCCTGTCAGGGGTGAGTGTAGGGGGAGGTCGTGCACTGAGGTGAATAGGGAGAAATATCAACTTGGAGTTGATGCCACTCAAGAGCCGGTGGATACAAAGCATCACAGTTTCACTGTGGGATTAGACAAGGAGTATGTTGCGTAGCTGTGGTATTAGCATAGGTTTAATGGAGCCTATAGAGGCATGGGTGGGTTGGGGACAATAGAATATATCATGTCTTTAAATCTTCTTCTTCATAATAGCCCATTACCTTCCTTTGACATCAGAGAGTAATGAGTGTTCGTATATGGAAGTTAGCCAGATTTGCCATAGTCAACTTGTCAGTGGTGATTGATTAAGCAGTCGGTATTAATGGAGACTTTTCTCATCATTTTTGGTCTTTCGTGATGAGTGATCCAACACTGAAAACTAATGATAATCGTATGCACTATCTATAGAAGATATGAAACTTTATGAAACCAGATAAACTCTCCGGTTGAATGTGAATATGGCTGCCTGAATTTCTAAAAGAGTTCGTCATCCCTTCATGAATAATGCTCGTGAATGACAGCAGGAACCTTACATCTTTCCCATCATCCATTGAGGGTTATTGATTATCAAGATGGATAACTCCTGATGCACGTTACATGTTGCTATCTCGCATTTTACTCCATTTTAGTACCGTTATTTTCAGTATTGAATATCCACGCGTCATTGATTTGATTTCCAGCTGTTGGGAGAGCATACAGAGAGGGTTACAGTACAATAAGTACATACAGTCCTTGTCTTTAAAACGACGCCAGAACCACAGCTCTTGAACACACAGATGATTTCCAGACTGCCACTGAGAGGGGTAGGTAGTGTTGCTATTGTATCTCCCTCCAGTGATGCTAGAGGAGAGAGTTACATTGATACAAAGACCATACAGACCCAAGGTCCAAGCGAGGTGGTTGAAGAATGTCAGGATAAATAATTGGTCATCTGTCTAACGCTGTGTCATGTTTGCCATTGTTTTCGCGCCTGGGCTTGGAAAAAATTACCACCACAGACAGTAGTAATGTCTCTGGATCTGTCCTCACTACTTGCCCTGAATACCTTGAGACCAGAATATAAGGAGTTGGTCTCTGAAGCCTGATACAGATATACGCACACTACTGGATTCCCTGTGAGAGAGATCTGCGAGAACATAAAGAAATCTGATGCCTTGGCTAAACCTGTGTTTGATAAAGAGGCTGGTGAATATCATACTGCGGTGTCGAAGACAAGTTTAGAAATTGAAGTTGAAAAAGAAGTTGCAGCAGATGTATATGAAGCAAGGAAAGGTGTGTGTGTGTGTGTGTGTGTGTGTGTGTGTGTGTGTGTGTGTGTATGTGTGTGTGTGTGTGTGTGTGTGCACATAGACGATAGTAGATTCGTTCTCCCTCCCAGTGACATGTATCAAGTAAAACATGTGAGTAGAGAAACTTATAAGATAGTAGACTACATGATATTGTCACCGTTACAGTGAAGCCAGGCCATAGTAACTATTGTGGTAAAGATTCTCCCTGCGGGCCGGAGAGTCGTGGCAGGGAGTGGTGGAGCGCCTGCCTGGTCACTAGGTAGCACCAAGTCGTAGCTTGAGGTCGGCAAGTATGCCATCAGATAACTCCCAGGTGGCGTGTGGAACAAGGCCTACTGATGGCACTCTGGTAGGTGGTGGCTGGAGGGTCCTGTTCCACTTATGGTGGGGGATGGCGCGTGAGCCTCATGCGAGAAGGGTGTCAGGCTTTGATGATGGTAGACATAAGATGGACATGGTAGCCTTGCCAGTAATTAGCTCTCTTGATAGACATATTACATTGTGATTATATCCCCCCTCGCCCCCACCCAACTAGCCGAGGAGCAGGGGTTACTTTCACTCTGTGTGGTATATATATATATATATATATATATATATATATATATATATATATATATATATATATATATATATATATATATATATATAAACCGGACTCCGCCTGCTTGAGGTTAGACTGTAAGTGGAGAGTCATCGTTGACGAGGCCCTGTGGTTGTCAGCTGATGAAACAAGGTGTTGTCTCTTTAAAGGAACTCGCATCAAAGGAGTCCACCCTTTCCCTGCTGCTGAGTGTAGCGTACCCCTGGATCTCTCTCTCTCTCTCTCTCTCTCTCTCTCTCTCTCTCTCTCTCTCTCTCTCTCTCTCTCTCTCTCTATATATATATATATATATATATATATATATATATATATATATATATATATATATATATATATTTTTTTTTTTTTTTTTTTTTTTATACTTTGTCGCTGTCTCCCGCGTTTGCGAGGTAGCGCAAGGAAACAGACGAAAGAAATGGCCCAACCCCCCCCCCCCATACACATGTACATATACACGTCCACACACGCAAATATACATACCTACACAGCTTTCCATGGTTTACCCCAGACGCTTCACATGCCTTGCTTCAATCCACTGACAGCACGTCAACCCCTGTATACCACATGACTCCAATTCACTCTATTTCTTGCCCTCCTTTCACCCTCCTGCATGTTCAGGCCCCGATCACACAAAATCTTTTTCACTCCATCTTTCCACCTCCAATTTGGTCTCCCTCTTCTCCTCGTTCCCTCCACCTCCGACACATATATCCTCTTGGTCAATCTCTCCTCACTCATTCTCTCCATGTGCCCAAACCATTTCAAAACACCCTCTTCTGCTCTCTCAACCACGCTCTTTTTATTTCCACACATCTCTCTTACCCTTACGTTACTTACTCGATCAAACCACCTCACACCACACATTGTCCTCAAACATCTCATTTCCAGCACATCCATCCTCCTGCGCACAACTCTATCCATAGCCCACGCCTCGCAACCATACAACATTGTTGGAACCACTATTCCCTCAAACATACCCATTTTTGCTTTCCGAGACAATGTTCTCGACTTCCACACATTTTTCAGTGTTAAAAATCATAGAAGATTATTCTTACAGGTATGACTTTCATTGAATGTTTGCTTATTATTTATGATTATTATTGCAGCCGAATGTAAGTTTTGCGAGATATTATTATTACTTTAGTGTTGGGCCGTCCACAGTGCTCACACATCTGTGACAACAACACACATTTTCTGCAGTCAACACAGAAGCGCTTACGACCACGTTGAGCAACACACACACACACACACACACACACACACACACACACACACACACACACAGACACACACACACACACACACACACACACACACACACACACACACACACACAGGATTCCGTGGTTAGCATTGTTGACTGTGAGTTATGCACGGGCCCGACCAGGTTCAAATCCTTGGCGTGGCAGTCTGCCCACAGTCATTCCCAGGTGTTCATTATCCTTCTGGGGCTAGTCGATGAATAGGTACCTGTTTTAGGCTAGGGTTCACAAGAGTGGAGACATGCTACATATATACAGGGTTAAGAGAAGGCCAACATGGGTGTAAAATTCACCCCCCTTAACACACACACACACACACACACACACATACAAAGACACACACACACACACACACACACACACACACACACACACACACACACACACACACACACAAAGACATACGTTCACACAAAGTGAAAGCAATGTCAAGACATTCCGGGTCAGAGTGGGTCACGACGCCCCAGCTTCATATTTTTTTTTTTCCTCCCCCATTCCTTGACCTCTGTTGACCTCACCTGCTTAACACCTGTTGGACATTCCCCTGAATCCGTGTGTGGAGGTGAGGGAATGACCCCCCTCTCCAAGGAGGTGGTGTCAAGACCCACCTGGCGTGATAGGTCATTCGTGTGACGAGCCAGTGGTCATAACAGGTCTTTATAGCATGGCAGGTCACTTGTATGACAGGGCTGTGGGTATGACAGACGACTCGTGTGGTAGGTTCACAGGGCATGACACGTACGCCTGTAGGCGCATTAGGACTTTTGCATGACATGCCACAGGGCATGACACGTACGTCTGTAGGCGTATTAGGACTTTTGCATGACATGCCACTGGGCATGACACGTAGGTGTGTAGGCATGACGGATCCATCGTATCCCAGGCCATCGGGATATGCGAAGCGTCATGTAACACTGGAGCGAGAGGTCAGGGAGAGCGTGGCAGGCCAGGCAGGCGTAACAAGCCAGGTGATGCGACTAAGTGACTCAAGTGATCCATGTTAAGGATGTGTGGAGGGAGGCGGGAACACAGAAGAACCCATAGGATGTTCCCCCGACAAGGCATTTGTCAGCTGTACCGCCCACCATCAAGGGGACCAGGAAGGTGTGAAGTTTTGCTCTCTCTCTCTCTCTCTCTCTCTCTCTCTCTCTCTCTCTCTCTCTCTCTCTCTCTCTCTCTCTCTCTCTCTCTCAGCTCAAGACTCGGGTATGTCAAGAGATACAAGTTGACGGTTGACTAAGGCCTCTCATATATATATATATATATATATATATATATATATATATATATATATATATATATATATATATTTTTTTTTTTTTTTTTTTTTTTTTTTTCCAAAAGAAGGAACAGAGAAGAGGTCCAGGTGAGGATATTCCCTCAAAGGCCTAGTCCTCTGTTCTTAACGCTACCTCGCTATCGCGGGAAATAGCGAATAGTATGAAAAAAATTATATATATATATATATATATATATATATATATATATATATATATATATATATATATATATATATGATCTGTGTAGTAATTCCTGTTTCTTTCAAGTATACCTACGCTCACTTATCCATCGTCAGAATACAGTAACAGCAAGAAGGCGGGAGCCTTTTGATAGCTTACCTCCAGCCACTTGGAATAACTGGCATATGTTCGTGGTTTTCCACTGACTCCCCCCGCCACAACCAAACCCTCCAGCTTATGTTTTAACACTTTCAAAAAACTGTATTGGCAGTAAAAGAAGCCACATCGCTTCCTGAAGACTGTAATACTGTTGCTTCTTTGCATATCAAGTGTCATATTTGGAAGACATTATTGGCACTGACGGAACGTTTTGTTTTCATTTTGCCATGGCCCATCTGTTCATTTTCTTGCTGTTTTTTTTTATTGTATTTCGTTCGTTTTTTTTTTTTGTGTGTGTGTAAATGTGTGTGAATGTATATGTGATTCTGAGTTCAAGTTTTCCTCTCGTGTGTTGGGGGTCTGTGATCAGACCATCTGGTTGGGTGTTGGGGAGGCCGAGTGTATTTTTCAAAAGATTGATTAATGGGAATGAATTTTGAAAATAGAGACATAAGTTATTTTTTGCAGTATTACATCATGTACACACACTCTCTCTCTCTCTCTCTCTCTCTCTCTCTCTCTCTCTCTCTCTCTCTCTCTCTCTCTCTCTCTCTCTCTACATATATATATATATATATATATATATATATATATATATATATATATATATATATATATATATATATATATATATATATATATATATATATATATATATCGGACACTGAGATGTTCATTAAAGCAGTGACTTTTTAACTTTATGTTGGATTATTTGCATAATTTTCCTATGCAAATGCTATTGTACGTACCTAATTCTTGGTGATCTGCACATATTCAGTGTGTGTGATTCATCTTCACATATTCGTGAGGTAGTTGTCAAAAGAAAAGTTATTGAGGACTGCCTCACTCGTCGAAAGTGTTAGAGGTTGAGAACACAGGTGTATAGGTGTATAGGAAATAGATTTATATGAGCATGATAATAAGGGCGTGGAAGTGTACAACGATGAAGATAGATACAGCGAGAGTATATATGAACGATTATCTATAATATAGGATAAATAGGTTTAGGCATTCGTGATCGCAAGGCTTGATGACCATATACCTACTCTACCATCTCGAGATGTTCTACCAAGATGCAGAACAACCCACCTACTACAGTGACCTCCTTCAGGCTGATCTAGGACCTTACTCTCACTCCCTAGGGCCAGGTCAGGTGGAGGTCAAGTGTCACAGAGGTGTCATGCCCTCCGGGGTTCCTGCAGGCTCAGAAAGAGTGGAACCTGACAGGAAACATATGTTTCATCCTTTCACGATATCCTGAACAACTGTACGATTGTATTCTTTTCTTTTTTTTTTCAATTCTACCCCCCAGGGCTTAGAAGGTCCTTGGTTCAGCGTGAAGATATGAGCGTAAATCCTGAAATCATTGCTGAACAAATCCTTAGTCATTGTGGGGGGGAAAAAATCTTGCATACGTCAGAGTCCAGACAGTAACGATTGCGAAATATTAGGTTTTGTTAAGGAGAGAAACACACTGAAACTTTGAAATTTGTATTCAGAAAAGGTAGAAAGGACCAGATTTTTACCTTTTCATTTTCTTTTTTTCTTCAAGAGAACCTTGATGGAAATTTGATCTGATCTTTGAAATGACCGGGACGATTACAACCATAAAAGAAAAATAATGCCATTATTCGAGACCAGTTTTCAAGTGTCTGTGCTTGAGTCGTCCAGTAAGGAGACACATCCCGTATGTTGAATTCCGTCGGGCACGGCTCTTGCATGATGGCCGGGAGCTGATTGGCTCCTCCCCAGTTGCCACCTTAGTTCTGTGGTAGTTTGTCTTACACCCCTGATGTTATGTTGGGATCGTAAAGTGATATTATTGAGGGCTGAGAGGTCAATTTTTCACGTTTAAATGTCATTACCATCGTTTAGGCCAGGGTACCGTATGTGAGGTGTGGTTATGTTATATAAATCCGGGAGTCTAGAAAGACATCGTTCGACCAGTAGCTTCTCGTAGGGGAGGAAAAAGAAGTCAACCTTAATCCTTCGAACTCGACGCCACAACCCTTCAGTGTTATGGCGCGACCTCTGACATAACCCTCCATAAATTCAGGTCAAACATCAAGCCATTATACCGTAGGGTTTTACCGCTACGCACAAAGACTTAAATTACTCTCATCTAAATATAAGACTCCCCGAGCAAATACAGTGGAGCGTTCACGACCTCGCCGTCAAACCAGTGTTCTGGTGCTTAAAGTACAACATGGATGGCATGGGGAAGACCAGTCAGTGATATGGCAATGAGATATGTTGTGAGCGAGCTGCATCCGTGGCTTGGCCTGCATGTGCCGGCCGGCCACTGGCGAGCGTTGTGTAACAGGAAGATATTTCCATGTGAAGAACCAGCGCCTGGCTGACTCTGCAGGTTTTGTAAGAGAAAGGCTAGTGGGGCTGACAGTTACTGGCCTGCAGTGGCACCACACTTACACACACACACAGACACACACACACACACACTTCGGGCCTCAATAGTGTATACGGGCCTCCGTGGTGTCGTGGTTAACATCACTGACCATAAGTCCGAATGTGTTCGGACCCTGTGCGCGGCAGTCGGTTCACACACACAGCCAAGGTGTTTATCCTATCGCAGGGGCTGGTCGGTAAATGGGTACCTGGTTTAGGCTGGAATGTATATATATATACAGATAAAGTACGCAGGCTAAAGGAGTCTTCTAAATGGACTTGGGTCACCGGTGGTGTACCGAAAGGCTCGGTCTTGGGCCCAGTGCTATTCTTGGCGTATGTAAATGACTTATCTGTGGGATTAGACTCTCACAGAAACATGCTTATGAATGATGCCAAGGTCCTGAGAGGAACGAGATAATGACGATGATTGCAAGAACTTACAAGATGACTTGGACAGGCTCAAAAGCTCGTCTGACGATTGGCTGATGAAACTTGACTCTGTGTAAGTGCAAAGTAATGAAGATGGGACACAGTGAAAGGTCTCTGTGCGAAAGTGACAATGTTTTACGTGTGGAAGTAACTTATAGGTTCTGCACTGGGCCATTATCTGCCACCAGCGCCTCAGAACGAAAGAATTGTGGAAGAACACAGATTGTCCGATGGCAAATATTGGAATCGTATGTAAGTAGGTGAATAAGGAAATGCTTGGTAAGTTGTCCACATCATACGTTGGACTCAAACAGGATTATATCTTTCAAATCATCTAGTCACCACAGTTAGAGAAGCACAAAGACCTAACTGAGGATCTCAAGAGGACCAACTAATATGGCTCCTAAATTAAGAGCTGAGAGCCTGTAAGAAGCTGAGGACAATGAATTTGATCCAGTGTCAGACTGACCAGAGGCCTAGACGAGAAGCTGGGCAAGAAGCTTGTTAGAGAGGACATACATTATGGTCTGCTTTAGTGTACGAATGGTGAACGTGTAGATCATAGACTGAACTAGGTATGCCAGCATTATTTCAAAGTGTGATCGATGGTAGAGAAAGTTAAAGAAAAGGGGTCCCGCGCATGTAGAATACTCTCCACGTTGTGTACAAATAAGTAAGTAACAGCACAAATACAAATTATTCATGGCGTATATTAGGCCTGAATAAGGTTATGCGAAATAGAAATGATAAGAGAAGTTCCAAAAGGAAGGGCAGCCCAAGATGGTACATCCGCTGTGACCGCTGGTTATGGATGGTCGATCCATCATACTGTACAGTCAGTTTATTCCGTCGGGCGTAACTCTTCCCTGGAGATGTGTTCATATCGTCACGAACGCTTACGAAAAGGAAAACGATGATGATGATGATGTTATTGTTATTGGTGGTAATGATGATGAGTGGTGGTAATGGTGATGCTCATGACATCATAAAAAAGCAGTAACTGGCTGTTGAGGAAGGGAGTTTTGGCTATAAATTATTCGCGAGAGAGAGAGAGAGAGAGAGGTTCACCTCTGCGCTTCTTCGTGAATTACGTACGCTGGAAAAGATATCTTATATCCTTTTTATTTTTTTTCGGCTTGTACATTTCTGATCTTAATGTTTCGTGCTTTAGATCGTGATGTATATTGCTTGGTCTTGCCAGTCAGGAATTAATTTTTTTTTCTTACCGCCGACAGCTGTGCCTTCGGAGGTAATTCATCATAGTGAGCGAACAAACCTGCTCTTACAGCCAATTATCGTCATTCCTTGTGCCATGTCTTGCAGAACGATGAATGTTAATTGTTCTTCTTTGTTTTCACTCGTATTCAATTCCAGGTCTAACTAACTACTGAGCGCGTCAAGTGGCTCTTCCTTGTGACGTGAGCCAGACAAGCGTTGTCGCGTGTAAACTATGTTATGATGCCTCATGTGATACAGTTGTGCGATGATCACGTGTTCCCTCATGGTGTGCTGACTTGTTGTGGGACAACCTGAGAAACCGTGGCATCCGCCAAGTCATAAACCTTCCTCACTGGCGTAGAAATGATCGAGATTTTCATCCTTTATCATTGTTTTTTCTTCCTTTTGTCTCCTTTTTTTCTTATATACTTCTTCCCGCCCTCGCATTATCTGTTTTCTGCCCTTTTACTACTGTGGTGCTTTTCTCTCCCAGTATTTACCAAAATGACTCTCGCCATTTGATCGTTCAACCAGCAAACCCCCAAAGAAGGCCGGATCTGGCTGAAGGTGAAAGTGCACATCCCCGAGAGTTGAGGGCACGTAGGCGGGGCGAGCGGCAGTCGAGCTGGGAGGACTGCTCGCCGATCCACCACGACCGTAGGAATGTTCTCTCTCTCTCTCTCTCTCTCTCTCTCTCTCTCTCTCTCTCTCTCTCTCTCTCTCTCTCTCTCTCTCTCTCTCTCTCTCGTCATGATCATCTCACGGGGTACAGTACATCATTGTGGCTGCCCGAGGAAGTGTGTCGTTCTTGCGTCTCGTGGTCCTTCGCAAGCAACGTAAGGTTAATAAGAACGCCTTGAGCACGACGTTGCGTCCCTCGGGTGTGATGTCAAAACAGTCGTTCTGACCCTTTTAGGGTAGGTCCAAGGTCAGGCCATCATACACAAAGGCTCAAACCGTCGTGGTCTATGGGTCTTCCCCGTTTGTAATCAAGGGTCGTGACGTTGTGATCAAGGGTCATACCATCGTGCTCAAGGGTTGTACCGTTCTCATTAACGGTTGTACCATCGTGCTTAAGTGGTCTTCCCGTTTGTGATCAAGGGTCGTGCCGTTGTCCTCGAAGAGTTATACTCACCGTTGTTCCCTGTATTGGGCTGTGGCACGTGTTGGTGTAGATCTTCTGTGATGTACATTAATGTATTCATATTTCTTGCTTACGCTAGACTACTGCTGCCAGTCCAGATCCTTACCACAGCGTCTGAAAGCTTTTTCATCCCTTACGTCATTCATAAACTCACTTATCGTTCATTCGTATTATTTTTTTCTTTTAACGTATGGCTGACCGCTTGACTGATAACTTCCACACAGATATGGTGGACCCGTTATCCCACTTTTATGTGAGACTTGTACTCACAAGGTACGGCATCGCAACTTTGTATTCACCGTGACGTCCAGCACCCGTGTGGTACTTAGAATAGTAACAGCCGGAGCTGGTATTACTGTCTTGTGTCACTCTCAAGCGTGAGAATACGAAGCGGTAATCCGCTTCACCGCCCGTGTTGAAATAGACATCAGAGGCTCGGCACAAAATGTGTGGGAAACACAGTTATTGATGTATCGACGAGGTACTTAAGTCACCGGGTTGACTTTAGCCTCAAGACTGAGAATTCTGGCTGGTATGGTTGGTTTTCCGTGACGATGATTCAGAGACAAATGCCTTAACATTTTGTCTGTCTGTGGCATTGGAATGTGTTTCCATGTCCTTTGTCATAAATGATCCGGAGCGTGAAGTTAAGGACCAACGCTCAGTGACACTTGACACTTTGTGACGAAATTATCGGTGCAATTCTCCTGTGATTCACCTTTCACTTCTGTGATTCAGTGTCTTTGCTCCAATTTCATGAACTGGTCCATCATGTAGGTGAGGATGTTAACAAACCCGGTGTGGAATTCGTACAAATTAGCCCTCTATTCCGTAGACGAAGTTCAGACTTATGATAAAGGATCAAGGATATTGTCTGTGATAATTTTACCAACGTCTATAGATCTTTACACATCTGAAGTCATGTCTTTTAATATTGGCGTGTTCTCATTGGCATGAAAATGACCCAATCATGATTTGATTAGGAACATGAAGAGCGTCTTTTTTTAATTGAAAGTATTTGGACGAATTCTGAATACGTTTTTATTTACTTTACTGAGACATTAATGTGTTAGATGTATATGATGCAAAAGTACGAGTATAATATACTTTGTCAAGTGAAGCCTGTCATACAGAGGAGGACTCCTGTCGTCAAACGAGGGCATCGCCACCAAGAGACTGGGTCATGTCAGCGTGGTTCTTCGTGAGTGTCCGTCCTTCTCGTTTGTAGATACGACGGTACGACCGTAGAGCACAAAGGTACGACCTTAGAGCACGACGGTACGACACTTGAGCACGACGGTACAACCCTAGAGCACGACGGTACGACCCTTGAGCACGACGGTGATAACCTTAAGCACCATAACCTGACTTTTGGCATGACATTTAAAAGCCAGGTCAAAGGTAAGGCCATCATGGCCAAAGACAGCAGCCAGCATGCACATTGGTCGCAGTTACTTAGTCACTTTTGACATGTGAATGACTCACACGAATTTCCCGTTCTTCCCGGCCCTAGACCAGCTACAGTACCCTTGGTTGAGCTAAGATGCCGAGCCGTTCAGTATGGAGCGATCTAGATGAAACCTGATGTTCTCCAGGCCTTAGCGACCTTATCTGATCACATTCCCAGAGACTGACAGATGGACCCCTTTCTCTCGTAGTGACTGAATAGAACCTTATGCAGCAGGTGTGTGTGTGTGTGTGTGTGTGTGTGTGTGTGTGTGTGTGTGTGTATGTGTGTGTGTGTGTGTGTGATTGACTTTCCTCTTTACCACGTGTAGATTTAGCAGTCTATGCTCTTTTCCTTTTGCGCTTCTGTCTTAGGATCTTCATGAAGTACTTCAGTGGTTCAGGATCGTCTTGGTAGCAACTTGGAAGATCCTGCCATAAACCAGACATATAGTTACTCCACTTGTGTTTAACTGACGCGGAAGTGATAAGCAGATGTTTCCTCTTTCGTGATAAAGAAAATGACTATAACTGTCAGAATGTGCAATAGAGAGAATGACGGGTGTTTATTGTAATGCATGATATACGAATCATGTAAAAGACTTGGGTAAAAGAGAGGGAGGGGAAAGTGAAGTGGAGAGAGAAAAAATGAGTGGAAATAGTGTGGTAGGAAGAGATAAATTATTAATGAGAAAAAGATATCTTTAATCTCGACGTATTTTCTCCAGGAGAATGTTTCTATATGAGGTGAAGTGTAAGTTTTCCGTAGGAGAATGTGTCTCTGTATGAGGTAAAGTGTACGTTTTATACACTTGTTTTATTGGTAGTAAAAGTAACTTTTTCTTCCCTTTCTGAAATGTCAATGGAATTATTCAGCGGTATCTGGAAATATATGTTTTGCATAGGTATATTTGTACCTGGCGTGTTTTTGAACATTCCAGATTTTGTTTCAAGGAGAAATCTAATCACCCCATTGCAAAATTTTATGTTCCCTGATACATTTGAGAAGCAGGTGCCTCAATTAGTTCGACGACTTCCCTTAAAGATGATCGTCTGCTGGTACTTGTGTTGTAGATACTCACTAACTCAGTACTGAGTCCCCAGGCGAAATCTCCTGGCGTTTAAGAATATGAAATACTTACAGACCGTGAGAGCCATCTGGTGGCTGGAGTCAAGAGATGTGGGCCACATCATACGTGAAGGAACGGTTGAAACTACAATAATGACTTTCAGAAATAGTCAGGTCTCGTGGGACTGGAGGGAGAGAGAGAAAAATAAAAAAATAAAAAGAAATGAAGAATTGGTCTGACATCTGGGTGTGGGGAGCAGAGAGGAAAAAAAAAGATGAAGAATTGGTCTGACATCTGGGTGTGGGGAGCAAAAACTCTTTCTTTTGGACAGGTTTCATTTGTGATACAAAACATAAACATTGAGGAAATAGTCTTTCCCGCCTAAAGTACGAGTATTAACAGCTCTTTGAAAAGTGTTCGGAGGGATGGAGGATCCAAGGAACGAATGTGAACATTAGCAAAATATTACATACCTCTTGTCGAGAGAATTGGCCGGGAGCGTTAGATAAGTGATCCATCAAGTGATGAAGGTTAAATTCGCTGTCTCAGACCGCAGCTCCTCTCACGCGAGGTTAGTACGGTTTCACGTAAGGCGAAAGATTACGAAGTATTCTTACGACGTGGTGACAGGAGGTCCTGGTGAGTGAGTGGCAGGTGGGTCCGCCAGGCGAGCCAGCGGTCACACACGTGTCGCTCCAACTACCTGGTGCTCTCTCTCTCTCTCTCTCTCTCTCTCTCTCTCTCTCTCTCTCTCTCTCTCTCTCTCTCTCTCTCTCTCTCTCTCTCTCTCTCTCTCTCTCGATGCTCTTCCACACGGACCGAGGAACCCTAGACTTTGTTGAAGCCTGGATCACCTCTTTGCGTCTGTTAGCTACCCCGACTAACCTCCACCAGCCCTGAGAACGAACCTGCTCTTACTCTCGGGTTTATGACAGCTGAGCTCCAAGTAGTGGTCGGATCATTAGAGGCCTCGTTGATCACGACTCTCAACTCTGTGAACTTTAATCGAAGTGAGTGTTATGCACATAGTCTTCAGCGTGTGTAATGCTCAGTGTGTATGACTTTCCCCGGATGCTCTCTCTGAAGAACGTCCGCTGATGCAAAATTAAATGACATGGAAAAAGCTGTAATGAAAAAAAAAGATTTGATCGTTAAGAGGTTATTACACAGCAGCAAATGAGAAAAGAAAGTTGACATGACTGGTTTATTTATAGAATTCGGGACGGTTTCACTGATTGAATAAGACTAGCATTTATCTTGTTCCTGTTAACAGGTGTGATGGTTTCTTGTTCTCTGCTTCACGTGTGAATACGGTGGCTGATTATCTCCATCATTAAATGGTGAATGCAGACTTTGCTTGTCAATATCTATTGTGGCCGTATCTTTAACCTGCGACAAACTATCCAGTGGTAATGAATTGTAGTCTTTTTTCATGCATGGATACCAAATTGCAAGCTAAACACTGCGATGCCTATGTCACCGCTGTGTACTTATTATTTGCTGACATGATGCAATGGATTTTTATGGCAAACTTCGACACCTCTTCAGGATTTGAGAGACACCAACAGAACAAGCCTTTTCATCAAGCCACAAGAGTGCTTGGGAACAGCCAGTCGTGACTTCCAAAATGAGCGGTTTACAAGCGATATCGATTCTTGCTGAACCCTGACGTTAGTGGCGTGAGTGATGGCTAGGATGCGTGGCAGAAAGGTTCTATGACTTTCTGTTGTGCTGCGACTTAGGTTTGAAGTGGGCTTTAGCTTACGTAGCGCTGCTGAACTGGATTATGGTGATACACGATGGTGCTATGCTGTCACATGACGAGACAGTCTCTTCCTAGGTTATTACATGACTAAACTCTCAGATGATTAGGGTGTGATGGATGGCAGAGTGCTGCTAGGCTGGTATTTGTGCTGTCTCCATCTCATGAGGAAGATTTACAGAGTTTTTTCAATCTCAAGTTTTTTATTTTGAATTGTAGTGTAATCCAAATGATTCCTTATGCCTTCCTTACCTGGGCCAAGAACAAACACTTTCTCAGGTCCCGGGAATGTAGTTATTGCCTGGGTTACGACGTGAGTAAAGTTTATAATGTTTTCCTCCCTCACAGTCAAAGCTAATCATATTCTGTAGGCATCCTTATCAGTATTCCTTGATCCTCCGTTTAGGAAATATGAATATGATGATGCACTATTTTCCACAGACGAGCGTCCTTGTTCCTCAGACTGGTGTGTATTATGTTATCTCTTCGTTGTCGATATAAGCTTTTTACCTTATTGTTTCTCGTCCTCAAGTTAGGAAGAATATGGCGCTCACTAAAACATATGCTTGAGACTCGTACTATTTTTTGTTCAGCTTCTCTAACTGTTGGATTTGTGAGTTTACTCTCGCACTCTGGCTTTTGCCACCTTTCTCAACTGGCTTTTTTCAGCTTCTCTAACTGTTGGATTTGTGAGTTTACTCTCGCACTCTGGCTTTTGCCACCATTCTCAACTGGCTTTTTTCAGCTTCTCTAACTGTTGGATTTGTCAGTTTACTCTCGCACTCTGGCTTTTACCACATTTCTCAACTGGCTTTTTTCAGCTTCTCTAACTGTTGGATTTGTCAGTTTACTCTCGCACTCTGGCTTTTACCACATTTCTCAACTGGCTTTTTTCAGCTTCTCTAACTGTTGGATTTGTCAGTGTACACTCGCACTCTGGCTTTTGCCACCTTTCTCACTGGCTTTTTCACCGGTACCAATCTTCTAGATGGTCACCACTAGGATGGAGTTTGTCATGCTTTACTCCTTTCTTCAGCAGACGTTTAATGCGTGTGAAATTAAACTCCTCTGTGTTCATTCAGTATGAGTGCATTCTTTGTGTATATTTTTGATATGATGGTTTGGATGACCATGTAATACCATAATTAGAATTTAAAACGTTTGATTTCTTACTGTTGTCAGTGATCAAGTTTGAAAGTTTACCATATAGATGTTAAACCGCGGGTATATGATATATGGGTTGTGATCTCTATATACTGCCAACATATCGTGGTGTAGTTGTTATGAAAGGCTAAAGATTTGGTCTCTGAATATCGCCAGCACTCAGTGACAAGGATATTTCCTTCAAGTATCATTATTGAGGTGGAGGATCAGCCATGTAACTATTACCATCACCGAACTTCTTAAGGCTTACATCCCGTGACATTTAAAAAGTCTGGAAACACTGTGACGAAAATCATTTGGGGAGGGGGTCTCCTCACCACCCTTACTCCCTTGCCATGTAAGTGGTGGTCATCTGTAATGTGGTACTACAACAGTACATAATGTTATGCATGTGTCATCCATAATTAGCGAAGGTTGTGAGGAAACGTCCCAGTTACGCTGCAGGCCGGCTATTTAGCTGCGAAGATGACGGCCTTTTTAAGTTAAGCGTCAGCGATAATTGTAAGGCGGTAGTAACACACCTACACCTCGGGGCTATGTTGTTCTTGCCACCACTGTACTCACCGAACATACAGCTGCGAATATCTTCGTGCTAGAGGGGAAAAAAAGATAAAACTTTTTTTTATGACTTTGGGTGAGTTGTAGATATGTTCCCATCTCAAGCAAAGAAGTAAAACCAAGAAATGAAGAGGAAACTCGAAGAAAATCGAGCACCTTTGAGGGTATACATTGTTTTTTGACTATGCGTACGTCGTAAAATTCTTCACATCTCAAACATATTAAAACAAAAAACAAAAACGAAGAAAAAATATCAAGGAACGTTGAAGGTCTAGAATTTCTTGACTTTCACTGAGGAAAACACAGCACATCATGATGTAAATTGCCACACAAGCAAGAACTCAGGAATGTTCATTGCACTCGTACAAAAAAAAATCTAGTTGACAACTTACAATGAATTTTTTTTCCCCAATTGGTTGTGAAGAATCTTGGAAGTGTAACCCGCTTGTGAATCAACATAAGAATGCTGTTGGGTGATATTTCACGTGATTCAATTATGTCTCTGAAGACAGGCCGGAGCGTACCCTCGGCCTTGGCAAACCATAACAGCTATCGCGGGAAACCGGTGGGAGAAATATGGTTAGGCTTTGGAAGCGTACCGATGATACTGAGTGACTAGCTTGTAACCAGTATGTCTCAGACAGAAGCAACGATGCGGCACAAGACCAGGAATCAAAATAATGTACGGTAATGCATCTTTATTTCCTGGAACTTCTTTCCATTAGTCTTTAGATGGGATATTTCTCTCGTCTCCTGGGTTGTATGTTAGGGCCAGGTCTAATCCTGCATAACGCGACGTCTGATTAGTTCACGGTGCATGTTTCATATACTGTATGAA